>NW_015386225.1:355204-376243 GCF_001527695.2 Protobothrops mucrosquamatus | reverse complement strand
CCCCCCGGCGCTGCGCTCCGCCTGCTTGCCCAGCTCATTGCTGTTGCGGACGCCGCCGCCAGGCAAGCAGGCGCAGCGCAGCGCCAGGGGAGGGGGAGCAAGTGGCGAGCCGTAGCCAAGCGCGAGGGGGAATGCCAGAAGCCTCGCGCGAAGGGGGGAGGCCTGGCGACGCTGCGCCCTGCCGGGCGCTCACTGACAGGGCGGCCAGGGAGGAACAGCCAAAATGCCCCCTCGGCTTATGCGCGGGTCACCAATTTTTCCCAGTTCTCTGGGAAATCGGTCCCTCGGCTTATACTCGGGTCGACTTATACTCGAGTATATACGGTAAATATGAGCCAGCAGTGTGCTGCAGCTGCCAAAAAGGCCAACACAGTGCTGGGCTGCATTAACAGAGAGATAGGATCAAGATCACGTGAAGTGTTAATACCACTTTACAATGCCTTGGTAAGGCCACACTTGGAATACACTTGGAATTATTATTGATCATCGCACAGTCAGCCAGATGTTCAGACTGGATTTGGCATTTTTGTCTACCTATCGAGTCCTTACCAAGGACCTGGGATAGGCAGATGTGGATGTTTGATGTTATTACAGATATCGTCGCAGGATGGAAGCAGTTCCTAGTAAGGCCGCCTTTTGCAATTGACTAATGGCGAATTTGTCAATGCCAATGGTGCTCAAGTGGTGCTCCAGTGGTTTTGGGATTGCACCCAAGGCACCTATTACTATTGGTACTACCCTTGCTTGCTTTTGCCACAGTCGTTCTATTTCTATTTGTAGGTCTTTGTATTTTGTTATCTTCTCCAGTTCTTTCTCGTCTATTCTGTCTCTAGGCACAGCCACATCCACTATCCAGACATTTTTGTCTTTCTTATCGACAATTGTTAAGTCCAGGGTGTTATGTTGCAGGTGCTTGTCTGTTTGAATTCTGAAGTCCCAGAGCAGTTTAATTTTATCATTTTCCATGACTTTCTCTATTTTATGATCCCACCAGTTCTTGCTTACAGGCAAATAATATTTCTTGCAGATCTTCTAATGCACCATTGTTGCTACTTTGTCATGCCGTTGCTTGTAGTCAGTCTGTGCGATCTTCTTGCAGCAGCTTACCAGGTGGTCCACTGTTTCTTCAGCTTCTTTGCATAGGCGGCACTTACTGTCTGTTTCTGTCTTCTCAATTTTGACTTTATATGCATTTGTCCTTAAGGCTTAGTCTTGTGCAGCCAGAATTAGTCCCTCGGTCTCTTTCTTCAATTTTCCTGCTCTTAGCCATTGCCAGGTCTTGTTATTATCTGCTTTCCCAGCTATTTTTTTAAATATACTGGCCGTGTAGTGCTTTGTCTTCCCATGCCTCTATTCTGTTCTTCATTTGGTCTTTCTTGTAGGCGAGTTTGGTCTCTCCAGTAGTCAGTAAGCCTTCCTGATATACTAATTTCAGTGCATCTTCATCATTGTCCTTCAGATATTCTTCCAAAGCCATTTTTTCTTCTTCAACCATCTGATGTACTTGCAGTATTCCACGCCCACCTATTTGCCTTGGTAGATAGAGTCTGTCAATGTCACTGCGTGGATTAAGGGCATGATTCATTGTCATGATTTTTCTGGTCTTCCCATCCATTGCTTTTAGTTCTGCTTGAGTCCAGTCTACTATTCCAGCTGTGTATCTAATGACTGGAATTGCCCAGGTGTTGATTGCCTTCATGGTATTTCCTCCATTGAGTTTGGACTTTAAGATCTTCTTCACTCTCTTGGTGTACTCACCTCTAATCTTTTTCTTGACTTCCGTGTGCTTGATATTGTCAGCTTGAAGGATACCCAAGTATTTGTAGTAATCTTCCTCATCCAGACTCTTAATTTTCGTGGGGCATCTTGATTTCTTCAGTTTTCACTATTTTCCCTTGTTTGATAGTAAGTGTAGCACATTTGTCCAAGCCAAACTCCATTGCAATATCTTGGCTATATATACGGACAGTGTTGAGCAGCGATTCTATTTCAGATGCTGTTTTTCCATATAGCTTCAGATCATCCATGTAAAGGAGGTGGGATAGTCTGGCAGATGTTTTTGATGTTTGATAGCCATGTCCTGAGTTGTTCAGTATTGTTGACAGAGGAAACAGTGCAATAACAAATAGTAATGGTGATAATGAATCTCTTTGAAATATTCCTTTCTTGATGTTAACCTCTCCCAGTCTCTCATCATTGACATGCAACTGTGTCTTCCATTGTGCCATCGATCTTTGCACAAATTCTTCTTCTTCTATTATTATTATTATTATTATTATTATTATTATTATTATTATTATTATTATTATTATTATTATTATTATTATTATTATTATTATTATTATTACTTCTGGTGAAGAATAACCAATCACTTCTCTGGGCAATTGATACCTTTCTAACATCCAACCAGAATTTGGTGTTTTGTAAATTAAATATATTATTCTGTGCCCTGCCATTTGGGGTGATGCAGAATAGAACTTTACATTTTTAGATTGTTAACCTATGCTCCCCTCACCCAAAGTGTTTTTAGTTTTTTCATTGTCTCATCATAGGATTTGATTTCCAGTCTTCTAATTAAGCCCACTGATCTTTTCTGAACTTGTTCTTCTATCTATGAATTGTTCTTGAAATAGTTATAATGTTCTAAGAGAAGTTTGACCAAAGTAAAATAAAGTAAAATTGTGTCTTCCTATATTTATGAAAGTATAGTTCTGCTGATGTAAAAACTGCACTTGCCCCTTTTGCAGCAGTAATACCCTGCCAACTTATATTTAATGCAGAAAACTTTTAGTTGTTTGCTGTGTCAGATATAATCATAAAACTTTGACAAATCATTACCATTCTCTAATTTCAGGACAAATATAATTCACAAGGCAATATTCTTGAGATGAAACAGAGATCTTCTATTATACCCCTGTGACATTTGGTATGATATTAACCTTTTTCTGCCTGAGACAGAAATCTCAACATTTTTCTGCCTGAGACAGAAAAAAACATTCGGGAAGATAATAGTTGCTCTGACAATCAAATTAAGGGAATAATGGAATGACAATATACAGTTATTTTTTCAGACAGGAAATTATCATGAGGGGATGAAACAATGAAGCTCCTATCAACTTCCTTAATTCCATCACTTTCATTCACTGTGTATTGATCAAGGTTGAAGGCTTTTGTAAATATTTAAACATTTGATATAAAATAAAGCAGTTTTCATAATACCATTAATAAGAATTGTTTTTCCCTACATAGGGTGGATCACATAGAGTGTCCATTTATGAAGACTCAGACCCATTTCGTTTCCGACACATGATTCCCTTGGAGGCTTTGCAAGTTCGAGCATTGGCAAGTGCAGGTAGGGTTAAATGGTTTGTTTATGATTTTTTTTTCATTTGGTTACTCTACAACTTCTCTTTTGAAAAACTATATCCCAGGTAATTACCAAACTACAAGTTTGGTAAGTATATAATCCAGCAGGAAAGCCAATTTATCAAAATAAGAATTACCAAAAAAAAAAAGATAGCAGAAAAAAATAGCAGGATGTCCCATTCAGATTATATTTGATAACAGTTTTAACTGCCCAAATGGGGCCTTTTATTTGGTAAATGTGAGTGTTAGCTCAAATTCTTGTTGGTTTCCTATTTCCTGAATTTCAGAACAGGAACCTAAAGAGAGCAGGAATTGTATAGCACAGTTGCTTTCACACTTTCTTCTTTTAAAGAGAGTTAAACCCTTAGTGATTGAACATTTAACTTTACAATAATTCTGATAGTCAACAAAATTACTTAAAGGAGTGGGGGGGCCACCATTATTTTAGTGTTTGAACTAATGCTTGCTAAACACAGCTTCAGGGTGCTGTTTCTGCTGCTCCCCCCTTTCTTTGTTTACATTGCTTATTAATATCCATAGCATCATTATTTCTAACTGGCCAGAAAACCTCTTTATCCCTCTCCCACAGCCCTTATCTCCTCTGGAATTCTCCTCAGTCACTATTTCTCAGCCTCCTTTCCCCATGAGGCAAAACAGGCCATTAGCAGGGTTAACATAGCTTTCCCAACTACTCTTATTTATGCAGATACATTTAATCTTTAAAAATATAAAGGAAGTTGAGTCTCACCTGTCAGGCTATTTTTCAAACATGAAAATAGATTTGAATTGTCCTTAATGCTCATGTAGTTCTCTCTCTCTCTACCTCCCTCCCTCCCTCTCTCTCTCTCTCTCTCTCTCTGCATCAACTGACACAAATTCTGTTTTCGGATATAAAATTTGTAGTCTCAAAATACAGAGCAATTTGCAGATGCTTTTCAATTCCTAATATGTATTCCTAATATGAGCTGCTGATGTGCACTGCCTGTGGTGTACCTGTAGGAGTTTTTAGATTCACTACTGAGAGTTTTAATTGTGATGAGAGCTGGATCAAGCAAGAAAACAGCAAGGTACCTTAATTAAGTCACTGAAAGGTTTCATGGCCTATGAGATTGTAGTTTGTTTTCATGTTGTACCATGGGATGACATTGTAGGTATATGGACAATACTGTCTTTGGAAATACAACAGCAGCTATATTTATATCAATATAAATGATATAAATAGAGTAAGTACTTCTTTAGGTCTCTTTTGTTGCTTTAAAATTTGAAATCTCCATGCAGTCTGTAGTTTCTCTGAAACAATAAAACATCTCATTCAATGCAGCCAATGGAAAGTGGTCCAAATGTGTTTTGTTCAGGTCTTTTCTTTTTTTGGGGGCTATGGCTAGTGGTAGCTCTTGCTTTAGTTTTAGACTTATGCTGATGGCTAATGTAGCTTATGGCTTATGGTAGCTCTTGCTTTAGTTTAGACTTATGCTGAGCATAGAAGAATTCACTATTGTAAAGTTTCAGTAGATAATGTGAAAGTTGTCTATTCTTGCTTATATAAACTTCCTTGACTTTACTTTTTAGATTTTCATTGTCCGGCTTTAAAGAAAATAGCATCAGTAAAGGTATATTCAACTATAGCATAGGAGCAAAAATGTATTGACCAAATAAAATGGCAGTTGCTTAAGAAGATCCCTTCAAATTGTTTACATTTGATTATTAACAAAATGGTTTGAATGGGAGTCATATACAGTCCACTCTGAAATGAACGGAGGATGTGCATGCAATGCTGCAACCGGCTGCAGCTCCTTATAGTGCTACACAGGCAGAGACGTCTTTGTGGAAGGAATATTGTTTACTTGGGAATGTTTGATTGTGATGGTTTTTAGAATCATTCACCACGTAAGAAAAGTCAGAGTAAAAAAAAAAAGTAGTACCAGTATTGGACATTGCTAATGGGAAGATGCTTGATGTGATGGATTGCAACCATATTAAGAAGCTTTTACATGTTATGGTCATTCTGTGTATTCAGCATGACATGAAAATAATCCATCATTTCACATCACCACTCCTGGGGCTATAATTCTTGAACCAATTAATCTTAGATATTTAATTCACTAAGCTAATCATCACAGCAGTCTTCAAATTTCAGATGAGATTGTTTTTGAAATCTACAGAATGCTTTCAGTAAATAAACCAAAATTATATTTTCAAATTTGTCTTTCTTTTTCTCAGACGCAGAGACCAGTTCTGTCTGTGAGATCGTTCATGTGAAATCTGAGTCTGAAGGCAGGCCAGAGAGGTCATTCCATCTTTGTTGTAGGTAAGGAGTGATGGTTTGCAAAATGATATTGCCATTTACACTAAATAAATAAGTGTCAATATTCTGCTGCCAGACCAGCATCTAACTGGCACGTGCTCTTTCTTTCTTCTTTTCAGTTCCCCAGAACACAGGAAAGATTTTCTAAAAGCTGTGCATTCAATTTTACGTGACAAACACAGAAGACAACTTCTTAAAACGGAAAGTTTGCCCTCATCTCAGCACTATGTCCCATTTGGAGGGAAAAGGCTGAGTGCACTGAAAGGCGCAAGGCCAACTATGAACAGGACAGGTACTCCCGGTTAAAATTTGTTAAAGCACTCCAGAAGAGGGGGGGAGGAAAGGAGTTTAAGAGCAAGGAAGGATGATCCTACCCAATGCCCCACTCATTGGTTACTTTGTCCTCTCACATTATGTACCTGCAACAGATTAGTCTTGGGAGAATTTACAAAACAAAACAAAGCAAAGCCCCGCCACATAAAGAATGCTTTGCCCCATTAATATTTTTATCCCATTTATTGTAGCTTCAGAAATGTGTAATCAGATTGTATGTAATAATTAATTGCCATTGTGGCAGACTTATATAATACAATTGCCATTTACTTGATGAATGTTGTGACGTGTGAAAGGAAACTGAATTTACAAAACCCCACATGTCCCCCATAGGTCAGGATATCACATTAAATATCAGCTCTCTGTATTTTGCCCCATCACTGCTACTTTTGCATCTCTTCAAAAAGTCTGACATGCGGTGCTAGTAAAGCACTACTGAATTGCCTTATCTATTAAGCATATCTTAAAATAATGAAGTGAGAAGTAACAGAGGATCATTGAGCTCTTGTGTTTCAATGGTCCAGATGTTAAAGTTAACTAAGACAATTCTATCTATTGGAGGAAGAAAAAGTACTATCTTCTTTTTCCATGATAATATCTAAGTGGTTAACTACAGGGTAGTTTAAAAATTACAAGGCTGATTTTAACCTTGTATACAACTTCATTTGTCTGCATAGAAAATTTAGGTATAAAATTTTCCAATGATAATTATTTATTTCAGGCATACAGGTACACAGACACACATGCACACATACAGCACAAATAGATTTTAACACATTTACCACATTCAAAGCACTCATTTTTTATTTATTTTGTATTTATTACATGTTGTGTTTCTAAACTGTCCATCTCCCTCATGGAGATTTATTAGCCTTTCTTCATGTTTATCAATTCCCCAAGTCATATCTTGTCAGATTTTACATGCTTCATTGTTATTAATTATCAGCTACTGTGTTTCCCCAAAAATACGACCTGGTCTTATTATATATTTTTTTTGCTTCCAAAACAGGCACCAACTCTTATTTTTGGTGTGTATGTGTGTGTGTGTGTGTGTGTGTCTTTTCCGCGGTGGCACCAACAGTCCTGCCCAGCCCACCCACTTCTTCTGCGGCCGAAGGAGCAGCTTCATTTTGCAGCTGAAAATGGAGCTCAGGCCTGCATTTTGCAGTCAGAGGCCTTTCTTGAAGGCCTCTGCAGCCGAGCACTGAGCTGTGGATGCAATCTATAGCTTGGTTTTTGGCTACGCAGGCCTTCCGGAAAGGCCTCTAACTGTGAAATGCAGGCCGAGCTCCATTCTCAGTTGCAGAATGAAGCTGCTCCTTACAGCAAGGCAAGTGTCAATCCATGGGAGGCCTGGCTGCAATGGTAAGCTCCACCTGCCCACCCTCACCCTAGCTTTTTAGCTGTGCCCCTCACCCCAAAACTAGGGCTTATTTTGGGGGTAGGGCTTATATTAGGCCCACCCCCAAAAATCAATCTAAGGCTTATTTTCGGGGTAGGTCATACTTTTGGGGAAACATGGTATTGTGAAGCGGGGCATGATGGCTGAGTGGTTAAAGATGCTGAGCTTGTCAACTGGAAAGCTAATAGCCTGGGTGTAAGACCCGAGCACCGTGAGATGGGGTGAGCTCTTGTTACCTGCCCCAGCTCCTGCCCACTTAGCAGTTTGAAAGCATGCAAGTAGATAAATAGGTAGCAATTTGGTGGGAAGGTAACAGCGTTCCATGGGCCTTTGGTGTATAGTCATGCTGGCCACATGACCATGGAAATGTCTTCAGACAAAGCTGGCTTCCTTGGCAAGAAACGGAGAGAAGCACCAGCCCCTAGAGTCAGATATAATAGTGGAAACCTTTACCTTTACTTTTATTGTGAAAGAAAGAAGAATGCAAAGGCTAATTTTTAAAATATTCAAACTTCTCTTTATAAAAGCATCTGGGATTTTATTTTTGTGTGTGCGCAGTGTCCGCCCCAAGCAAGTCACTCGGGAGGAGAAGGCGCCGCCTAGGTCGAAACAGATTTACCATTGATTCAGATGCCGTCTTTGCCAGCAGTCCTGAGAAAGAGACCCATCAGACATCCAACAACAAGGACACTGACCGCTGGGTAGAAGAGCAGTTTGATCTTGGTCAGTATGAAGAACAAGAGGACATAAAAGAAACAGATATTCTCAGTGATGAGGAGGACTGTTGTGAGCCTTTGAAGAGCACTATGGTTGAAAAAGAACTCCAGGAACAATTGCAGTCAGCCTCTATTACAAACAACCAATCATATCGGGGAAACAAAACACGGTACACTATGGGCTCACACGCATCCAGAATGGCTCAATTAAAGAAGCAAACTGCTCTGTCTGGAATTAATGGTGGCATGGAAGGCAATGGTGAAGAAGTCATTTGGGTTCGCCGTCAAGACTTTGTACCATCAAGAAAACTAAACACGGAGCTTTAGATCCAATACTTTCTTGTTAGATGCTAGGTATAGGTGAACCCCAAATTTATCCTTTATATATTGTGGAGAACCATCCCTTAGAATGCATACTTGCACATATAGTAATGGCAGCTAAACTGGTTGAAACTACAGCCTCTTCTCCTTTTTTCTCCTTTAAAATAGTATAAAAAGGAGAAGTGAAGTAAAATTTGAAAATGGAATGAGCTTGAGTCCTTCTCTATATAGTACCAAGGGCTTTATTTATTAAAAACAAATCAGGGGCTGCATAATATAATGGGCTGCATAGATATTGCTAAAAAACACAACGCTGTGGGTGTTTTTCTTAAAATATATGCGTGCAGCAAATTAGCTTAAGTGATAGCACAACAGCAAATTAATTTTATATGTGATAAGTAAAAATCATAGGTTCATCTTTAAAAAGTTGCAGCAAACAAGGAACAATTGTCCATGACTGCAGCAGATTTCACTCTTCAACTCAAAGCTGTTCACCCTTATCCAGCAAGGGCAATCTATTCTGCACATGGGATTTCCTTCTTTCTGAGGTACCACAAGTGGGAATGGTGTTGAATGGAGGGAATAACTTGCATTCAACACTCAAGGACATACAAGGGATGATCTGCACTGCACATGCACTGCTAACTAGATGTTTGACATCACCACCCACTGAGTAGTCCAGTTGCTTATTTGCAGGAATTAGAACCAGCCTTCCCTTTCTTTTCTTCTTTAACAAGTTATAGCCTTTATAGTGCCAAACATCTCTAGTAGCTGAGGTAGCTGCATGCAGTAGCATTCACAAAGCTTCCTGTTGCGAAGTGAACATCTCTTGATTTGGTGATGCAATGTGTATTTTAGGGATGTGTGAGGGAAAATCTGGAATTTATGTTGTGCTGAGTTCTTTTTTGGTCTGTGGTTAGTTTAATGTCAATGTTGGAATTTCTAACTTTACATAAAAAATATAACAATGCAAAATCTTTTTTTTTTCAACTTTAGAGATCGAAATTCAACACTTGAAAATAGTTTTCTCTATGTTACCTAAAATGCAAAGGCACAAATGAATGGGGATTTGATGGTGTTAAACTGCAATTACTGAGAAGTAAGACTGACTTTCAAGTAGACATACAGAGGGCTGTGCTGTTCAGTTCCAAGTTTGGGCTGTAAAACAACAAACTTTTCAGAAAGGGTTTGAAGATGTTGGTTTTATAGTCTGAACTGCAAACTTCTATGGACAAAATCTCATTTCTGTAAAATATCAGTGGGCAGCTACACATATTTGAGACTGGAATTAAGTTAGCAATGTCAACGAGCTGAACATCCAAGGAGGTTAAGTTAATCCCTGTTGTGATTTTGTTGCAGTTGGTAGGATTTCACCTTGGGTGAGTTTGATCCTCCCTGCCTGATCAAGTTAGGCTCAGGAAAAATTAAATATTTTATGGCCAGAAAAGCTGACCTCATCTTATCCATGTGAGATTAGTGTACATTATTACTTGATTCCCTCTCCATACTATTAAATAATACGAACAATATACTAAACAGGCAACTTTCAATTACATTTAAAACTTCCTATTTAAACATCTATAACAGGGTACAGATCAAAGAGTTCCAAATAATTTTTAAAGCACTTTTTTCTTTTTAAATATTTATATGGCTTCCCCATCTTAGTTTTGCTCTGCAAAAATGGGAGGATTTGGGGTTTTTTGTTTTTCAAGTGGGATTCTTTTCAGACCTACTGATGTTTGACACATTAGTAGGTATATTGAAAATCTAAAATTTTGTAGTAGCTTTAGGGGATACTTTTGTATAATTCGCTATGGCTATGTTTGATGACATGAACAGGAAATATTACCCAGTACCATCTGCTGTCTTATGTCTCAACCAGTATTGGAGTGTCACCTGTTTGATTCTCAGTGCACTATATTCAGTATTTTGATAGTTTTATTCTCTCAACTTTTGCTATTTTTTAACCGTTTTATTAAAAAGCTTTCTAAGCCCTGTGTATCTCATCATATTAAAATTAAATCAGTTGTGTACCAACTTATTAGACATTACAATGCTTTTGCTGTCCCTAGTGGAATACAATAAGCCTGTGAAATGCTGGACGTCCTGTGCTTGGAGGGTGCCATTGTTCTTGTACATAATATAATGACCTGTCAATGTCAAAGGTTCTTATATATTTCTTTTATAAGCTGAAAGAAGGTCTATTTTTATGTTTCTAGGCATATGAATGGAACGTTGTAAATGCCTGTCAAATAAAATAATGCTGAAAAATATTGGGGGAACGTCTTCTTTTTTGTTATTTTATTTCAGTATAAAACATTTTAGTTATACTGGCTGGAGATTTGCAGAATTAATAGCAATTTATCTTGAGTACCCTAGGTTGGAAAGAGCTTGTAGTAGAGTGTTATATGTGCCTAATGAAAAGGACAACAGACACAACCCAAGAAAATGTAACCTCTTTCTATATCTTAAATTAGGAGTAACTAAACCAAAAGTAATCCAGGCTGAATTTCTAGATACTAGGGCACCTGGTTTATAAAAGGGCATTCATGGACCTCTGAAGTACCAGGTGAGTGGAGGATAGGATAGATTGTACATTAATTCACAAACAGATTGATTTGTAAGCACACTGACAACAATGCTTGATTGTTTACCAATACTTATACAGCATGTATTTGTTAAAAATAAGTCTTATCAGAGTAATCTTTCCTTTTAATATATATATATATAATTTAGTAAAACATTTCACAAATGACTCAATATCATTCAGATTACTAAATTAAGTACTGACAGCAAAGGATTTAATTAGCTTGAAAATCACAGACAAAGGGTTTATCAATGGGCTGATCTATTGAGGTTACCACAAGTGCTTATCTTGGATCATCTACTTTTCAATATATGGCTTGCATTAAGAGATGAATGCTTCCTAAATATCCAGATGACACAAAATTAGACAGATTAGCTAATACCATTGAGTAGATTGTTTTCCTTTGGTATATTATTACTCTCTAAGAAGTCATAAGCAAATTGGAATTGCAATTTTTTAGTTGCGTGGGAGGATTGAATTGCTGCTAGAACTTGCTCCTTTCTTCCTGGATGGAGGCTGGTCTGAGCAGAGTGAGAACAAGATTCTGTAGGGCTCTGGGGTTCCCTCCTGTGGTTTGATCAGTATCTGGGCGGAATAAAAGAGGTCCCAAATTTTGTTCTTGAGAGCTCCAGTGTGGTTTTACAGAAATTTAGCTTTGGCTGCCCATGGCTAGATCATTTGCAGGGCAGGGGAAGATCTACTAGGGTATGGTCTTTCATAGTTGAACAGACTTACCAAGATCTAGGCCTGGGGCTCACTGTAAGTTCATCTAGATTTGGAACACTGTTGCAGGTTGCTCCAGGGGTGGAGTTAAGATTTTGTGTGGCTGCTCACGAGGTGAACCAAATGTTGATTGTGCTGTAGGGGTAAGAGTGGCTGTTACAAAGGTAAGGCTTGAACTTCAGAGACCATGTGGAGATGAATTTATTTATTTATTTATTTATTTATTTATTTCTTGTATTTCTACCCCGCCCTTCTCCCTGCGGACTCAGGGCGGCTTACAGCCATTTAAAACAAATACTTGAATACAAAAATACAAAATTTAAAATATTAATTAAAATGAAATATTATTCTAAGGCCGAAAATTCGAAAATTTTTTTAAAACCAAATTAAAATAACCCTTAGGCCAGTCCTGCTAACTTAAATAGCCATGTCTTGAGGGCGCGGCGGAAGGAGGGGAGATCCGGAATCACCCGGATCTCTCGGGGTAGCTCGTTCCATAGGGTGGGGGCTCCAACAGAGAAGGCCCTCCCCCTGGGGGTCATCAGCCGGCACTGTCTGGCTGACGGCACCCTGAGGAGACCCTCTCTGTGGGAGCGTATCGGCCGATGAGAGGTAATCGGAGGCAGAAGGCGGTCTCAGAGATAACCAGGTCCGATGCCATGGAGCGCTTTGAAGATGATAATCAACACCTTGAAGCGCACCCGGAAAGCCACCGGCAGCCAGTGCAGCTCGCGCAGCAGCGGTGTTATATGGGAGCGACAAGACACTCCCATCACCGCCCGCGCGGCTGCATTCTGGACTAGCTGGAGCCTCCGGGTGCTCCTCAAGGGGAGCCCCATGTAGAGAGCATTGCAGTAGTCCAGGCGGGAGGTGACAAGAGCATGAGTGACTGTGCGCAAGGCGTCCTGGTCCAGAAAAGGCCGCAACTGGTAGACCAGGCGTACCCGGTAGAACGCCCCCCTGGCCACGGCCGTCAGCTGGTCTTCCAGTGTCAGCCGTGGATCCAGGAGGACACCCAGACTGCGCACCCTCTCCGAGGGGGCCAAAGTTTCGCCCCCTATAGTCAGCGATGGAGTCAGCTGACTATGCCGGGGCGCCGGCAACCACAGCCACTCGGTCTTGGAAGGGTTGAGCCTGAGTCTGTTTCTCCCCATCCAGACCCGTACGGCCTCCAGGCACCGGGCCATCACGTCAAGGGCATCATTAGGGTGGTCTGGGGTGGAAATGTACAGCTGAGTATCATCAGCGTACTGATGGAAATCCACCCCAAAACCACGGATGATCTCACCCAGCGTCTTCACATAAATATTGAACAATAGGGGAGAGAGGACCGACCCTTGTGGCACCCCACAAGTTAGGGGCCTTGGGGTCGACCTCTGCCCCCCTGCCAATACAGACTGCGTACGGTCGGTGAGGAAGGAGGAGAACCACCGCATAACGGTACCTCCCACTCCCAACCCCACCAGGCGCCGCAGCATGATACTCATAACTTCACTGAAGAATATTTTTTGAATCTGATGTTTTATTTGACTGTTTTGTGAGATTGATTGTATCATTGTTTGGCATTGTTTGGCATTGTTTCAGTTATTTTTTTGCCAGTTTTTGCTCCAATTTGTTGTTGCCATTTGTTGCTTTATTATTTGGGAGGAGTCACAACACCACAGAACTTAAGAATCTCTGCAGTAGAAGACAGAAATAAAATTCAAAATAAATGATAGTTTAGAGATGTAAATAGAAGGAAATACGATGAAATTCAAACAGGTGAAGCTCTTGAAACAGGAAACAAAAATCAAACACAAAAGTACAGTATATGATGGGGAGTAGCTGGCTTAATGTACTTGAGAAAACTTTTTTGGGTAATTGCAACTTGAACATGCATCAGTAGTGTGATGTAACCACAAGAAGTGCAAATACCTGTTTAGGCTCATGAGTAGAATTATACTTTCCAAATCAGGAAGAGTAATAACAGGTGCAGTAGGGATAATCAGTAGGGATAATCAGTGGATTGAAAATGAGAGCTCTCTGAAGGTGATATATTTAACCCCTCCTCTTTCCAGATTCTGCTAATGAAGTCACTGGAAAGTTGATCTTGAGTGTGATGTTTATTGCAACAGGGTGCTTCCCCCATGAACGGGAGTCATGCAGGTTCATAGGGAAGAAAGAGGTATAAGTGATATCACATGCATTGTGATTTTACACAATCTGTTATCCAATCATAATTATTTTCCCTCTCTTTATGGTGATTTTCAGAATTTATTTAAGATACATCTTCTTCTGGAGGTTCATAAAAGTAACCGAACAAAATGAAGGCCATCCAGGTGCCATCCTGGTGGAACTTGCTCTACTACTTTGGGTGTGGGGGTGTGGGATGGGGGTTAATCAAAACAGTAATCAAAACAGTGATTCTACAGAATATCTGAAGATAGAAATATTCTATATTGATGATGTTCCCTAATTATTGATATGCAGTCTCTAATACTCTGTTATTATTAGATCTGACCTAATTTGAATACATTAAAATACATGCATCAATTATCTGAGCTGCTCACATAGTAAATAAAATATTAAAATGTAATTCTAACTATAGTATGTTTTGTAAGGTTAATTTGTGTTACCCAAATGAAGGAATATACAATATAATGAATCAATAATAAGTGCAGAACCTTTCAATAATTATCATTGCAATGAAATCTGTATAAAAAATAACAATGTATGAATGAGCAGATCAAATCATACCCCTGAAGAACTAGCCACTTCACACTGAACAAGATACCACATTGGTTGGGTTTACAGAAGAACCATCCCATAGTTTCTATTTTTCATTCATTACACTTTGCTCTTTCTAAATAAAAATGCATAATCTTAGATTTTAAATAACCTACATTTAAACACATTTTGGGGTTTGCCAATTTTATTTTTTAAATTTATATGATGCCCATCTTGTGGTTCCCAATGATTGCTAGGTTTACATAATACTAAGCCAAAAAGAGGTGGGCAGATAAGACTTTCAGTTATAGGGACCTTGGACTCTTAGTGGACAATCATTTAAATATGAGCCAGCAGTGTGCTGCAGCTGCCAAAAAAGCCAACACAGTTCTAGGCTGCATTAACAGAGGGATAGAATCAAGATCACGTGAAGTATTAATATCACTTTACAATATCTTGGTAAGGCCACACTTGGAATACTGCATCCAGTTTTGGTCACCACGATGTAAAAAAGATGTTGAGACTCTAGAGTGCAGAGAAGAGCAACAAAGATGATTAGGGGACTAGAGACTAAAACATAAAGAACGGTTACTGGAACTGGGTATGTCTAATTTAATGAAGAGATGGACAAGGGGCGACATGATAGCAGTGTTCCAATATCTCAGGGGCTGCCACAGAGAAGAGGGAGTCAAGCTATTTTCCAATGCACCTAAAGGCAGGACAAGAAGCAATGGATGGAAACTATGGTAATCAAGGAAAAAAGCAACCTAGAAATTTTCTGACAATTGATCAGTGGAACAACTTGCCTCCGGAAGTTGCTCGAACACTGGAAGTTTTTAAGAAGAGTTTGGACAACCATTTTTCTATTCTATTCTATTCTATTCTATTCTATTCTATTCTATTCTATTCTATTCTATTCCATTCGTTCATTATTTAAAAGTCATACTTAATTTGTTTAATGAACTGTTTAATGAACTGTGGTTAAGTAAACCATGGCTTAATATACTTTGTGAACAAATCTTGTCTTTAAACTAATATAGGAGTAGAACCATTGTGTAACTAAACATATCTTGAAAAGGCAGAGCTACTTTAAATTATGAAAGGAAATTTCAGGAGCTTGCATGGTGCCTTCAGTCTACATTTATGAAGCCCTGAGCTTAATTTAAAAGCACTGTGGAATGAATCACTTAATATCTTAGATAAAGATTTTCTCTCCTTTCCTTACAACCTATTACTCTTTTTAAAACAGACATGTCAAACACAAGGCCTGGGGGCCAGATGTGGCCCGCGAAGTGGTTTCATGTGGCCTGTGAAGCCATCCTGGAAACAGTGAGGGAACGGCTCCCACTGCCTGGGCCCTGGCCCAGGCCGGCCGGGAGCCAATGTACAATTTTGTAGTGGCCATCTGCTGAAACGCATTCAGTCTTAGTTCCACAAGGCCATCTGGAAACAGCGAGGAACCAGCCCCTGTCACGTCGGCCCTGCCCCCTGCGTGCATGCTGGGGAGGTATCACCCTTTGTGAGGAATGAAGAAATGGAAGTGGCCAGCAAATGGCCCTCGCCTACTTCACTTATCCAGCTTGATGGGCTCCGGCAGAGGGGTTTCAGCAGGCAATGAGGCTCCTCCAGTGGACTATGCCTTGGCACTTGCCCCGGTCCCACCCCCTTCTGCCAGAGACCCTCAGATCTGTCCCACTCCTGCCCAGGCCCCCACAGGCACCCTTGAATCGAACGATGTAGAGCTGGCCATCCCCACCCAATAGGCCACACCCACTGTGTCCATGCCCACCCAGTAGGCCACACCTACCCTGGCCACATCAACCCAGCCCCCCGAGAGCAACCGCAATGCTGATGCAGCCCTCAATGAAATTGAGTTTGACACCCATTTTAAAACAAACAAACCACTAGCTCAGTTTGTTAGGTATAGATAGATCAGTTATTAATATAGGTAGAAAAGATGACTGAAAATGAAATGAATTACTAAGGAAATAGGAAACATTAAAACCATTAGAACATTAATACTGATTTGTAACATCAATGTTAAAATAAAGAGGCTCTGGCATTTTTTAATGAAAGTGAATAAAAATGAAATGTAATCATAATTTTTCTAACTTGACTAAATAGAATACTGCATGAGACCATCTCTCTCTCTCCCCCTCTTTGTAGTAAATACTTGACAGGATCACTTTAAGAATGGCTTTGAAGACACCATCAAAACCAGTTAGAGTGCATTCTTAAAATTTACATTTCATTTCACAACATGCTCAGGTGTGTATCCAAGGGTTGACGAAGCGTTCTATATTTCTGAGGCATGAAAATTTCATCCTAATCGTATGTGTAAGATTGAAATATTTATTGCACACAAATGAAATTTAAGTGTGGCTGTGCAACAGGTTTTCATTAGCATCATACTATTTGTGTCATCAGTTGCATTAAATCTGAATATGAAAATAAAATGTACCTATATATTGGAAATATTATTCTTATATTCCACACATTCAGACAGAATTAATAAAATAAACATATATTTTAATTGGTTGAAACAATATATGTGAATATATGAAGTACATCTAGCGATATTATGCCTGTATAGTTGACACTGTAGCTCGGTAGCTGAATTTATCTGAATCCTCCAATTTCTTGCTATGCAATAATTTATGTTAGAAAAATTGCTTCAATGAGACTTCATCTTTTCCCGCCAGAAGATGGCATTCCTCCCTCAGAAATAAATGTGCAACTCTCTACTTATTTATAAAAAGAGGAAGACTATTTGGATTTTGATTAAAATTAAACTCTTATTTTAGATTATGGATTTGCTAGTAGAGTGGAGCCAAATACTGGATAATTATTCTTTCACATATGTTAACTTTTATATAACTCAATCAAGAAAAGCAATTTCAGAGGATGAATTAAAAGGTGTTTTCTGCTTGAGGAAGATTATTTTTTTAATTAATTCTTCAATTACACTTTAAGAGTACTTTCTGGTATTTCAATCTCCAATCACAAAATGATCAAGCTGTTCTTATCCATGGAAAGTAGTGGATGCTTTAAGAACAAAAAAGGAATTTTGGGGTCAATTAAATACAGAATTGCCTTTTTTTATTTGAAGTTGCTGTCCAGAATCTTAGCTAAGAATCTCTCATAGCACTTTTTTTAAAACAAATTGTAGCTATGAAGGATATGAACAATGATTTTTTTCCATAGAAAAATCTCTGCCAGTGACTTATGGAATGGTACCTTGGAACCTGTTGTTAATTGATCCCAGGAGTACCTTAAATGCTGAGTTTCAAACAAAATTTTCCCAAAGGAATAATTTAAATAAATTTAATGTGTCCCAAATCAAAGAAATGCACATTTTTAAGGCAATATGCAAAAATGATAAGGGTGTATATCATTACTTTACATGAGAAATAAACCTAAAAATTAATAAATATTTAGATTAAATAAAACAAAAACTTTATTTACTTTAAAAAAAGTGCAAAAATTACAAAAAATGACCACAGAAGCTAATATAAGGCTACAAGGCAAGAGCTATTGCATGACTAATGTGTGGGCCTTTGTTTTGGCTGGAAATGGTAGCGAGTCATGAGGCAACTGACACGGACAAGTTCTAGCTTGTGTGTTGAGTATCAAACAAATGACAAGTGCCGGGACAAAATTTTCTTGTAAAAATGCATTGAGTACCAAATTTGACGAGTTTCAAAGTAGTCAAGTACCAAGGTATGATTCTACTTTAAAATAGTGTTTGGAAATGCAGTAAAAAAAAGCAACTTTTTCCTGTCTTTGTTACTTTTTCATTACCTTTGCTCAAGATTATGATAACTATGTCATTTAGTACAAAACAGTAACTATGAATTAGGACATTCAATACATTGGTTTAAAATTAAATAATTGGTTGAAAAATGTGGTGACATCCCAAAAGAGATCTGTTGCATAATAATTCCTAACTGGAATCTGGAGTACATATCAAGAATGTAATTAATTCTGTTCATGACCATCAAAATAATTTTAGTAATCTTGAACATGCAATGATCATATACTTTTCAAAAAAAATCAAACTTTTTTTTGTTAACCATACACTTCTATTTTGAATGGCAGTTTTAAAAATGAATTGTCCTTTTTTGTAAAACAGAGAAATCTGAATTTATACAGTTCCCAGTCCAACAGTGTTCAGCTTAATTGGTTCAACTGGAATAGTGACCGAGGAATGCTAATTTCATCCCAACATTTATAGCTTCTAGAAAACAGGATGCAACATGCTCTTACCTAGGGATGGGGTAGGGAAGTAGAATATAAATATTTGTTAAAGAGCATTGTAAGTTCAGTTTTTTCCTTTTTATGTTTTGCAAAAAGAACAATTCATTTTTGCCTTAGGAACAAAGCCAGTTAGAAGACTTTGGGCCACTCACTGTGTCTCAGCTTTAAAAGGAAGGCAAAACAAACCACTTCTGAGAATGTTGCCAAGAAAACTTTAATCCAGATAGTTTCCAGGAGTCAACTTTGATAGTTTCCAGGAGTCAACTCTCTCTCTCTCTCTCTCTCTCTCTCTCTCTCTCTCTCTCTCTCTCTCTCTCTCNGGTTAGGTTTCCATTCAGAGAAAGCACTTATATCTTCAAAGGAAAAAGCTAATGCCAGTTCTTATTACTAAACTAACAGTTTAAGAAATGTCCCCTAAGACATCATATCCAAGTAATTGACTTTCTCCTCCTAGGATGTCCTTGGGGTTATAAAACCATTCCTTCTTTACCTTCTATGAGCAAATGTTTGCAGGTTCTGCAAAAAAGACAAATGCATAGACAGTCTGCAAAGGCCAAAAAGATGTGTTATAAATAATATCAAAGCATACAAAATTGAATTAATAGAGCAAAAGTGTTTATTACACTTTAATATGCTGCATTATTATGGTTATCATAGAATTAGTCAGATGTTTAGACTGGATTTGACATTTTTATCCACCTGTTAAGTCCTTTCCAAGGATCTGGGATCGGCAAATGTTGTTTGATCCTATTAAAGTATTATTGCAGTAAACTGTTCCAAGTAAAACTGCCTTTTGTAATTGACTAATGGTGATTTTGTCAATGGCAATGGTGTTTTAGTGGAGCTGCAAATATTTTGGGATTGCACACAAAACACTTTGCTTCCTTTATTATAGTGGTTCTACTTCTATTTGCAGGTCTTTGTATTTTGTGATTTTCTTCTCTTCTGCTGTCTCCAGGTACTGCCACACCCACTATCCATACTTCTCTGTCTTTCTTATCAACAGTTATTACATGTAGGGTCTTATATGGCAGGTGCTTTTCTGTCTGAATTCTAAAGTTGCAGAGCACTTTAGCTTCTTCATTTTATATTGGTCTT
The DNA here is from genome assembly GCF_001527695.2 of Protobothrops mucrosquamatus. Classification (NCBI taxonomy): domain Eukaryota; kingdom Metazoa; phylum Chordata; class Lepidosauria; order Squamata; family Viperidae; genus Protobothrops; species Protobothrops mucrosquamatus. Next base: position 356,429 of record NW_015386225.1, on the reverse strand, counting down.
TCACTACTATTTCTATTTTGTGGTTCCACCAGTTCTTGCTTGTAGGCATTATTCAACTTATGTAGCCATCCATACCCTTCTAATTACTGAGTAGCGCACAGAAGATTGAGCAATTAAACACTGTAAAAAAATCCCAATCATTGTAATTATAGATATAATGTGATGCCTGGGCCCAAATATTTCATACAGATCAAAACAAACGAATTCGCAAATTGAGCTGGTTCATGGCCCAGGTGCCTGAAAGTACAGTCAGGTCTTCAATGCCTTACAAAAGGCCAGAGGGTTAGATCAATCTGGATCGCTAGGAGGATGCTGTTCCATGGGGCAGGCAATATGACAGAAGACACAACTCCTAGGTCCCATGAAATAATATTTTCTAATAGGAGGGACCTGAAGCATGTCAAGGATGCTATATCGGGGTCACCATACATGAGTGGAGACAGATGGTCTTGCAAATATTCTGGCCTATTAGTGTCTCTCCTGGCTCAGGAATCAGCACAATTGGCATTCAAGATGGACGAGTATGAAGGCACTCATAGCCATAGTTGCTATTCCTCTTTTGAGCAATGCTGTGAGTTCTGATTCCCAAGTTGTGTATTGACTGGCTTGAGCAGTGCTACCCCATTCAGAGACAAAATGGGAAATGACTGGATCTTGGTGGTTTTAATACCCACAGCTAGTCCATCTTATGAGGATGGAATTGAGACCTGTTCCTCTCCGTCCAGATCCTCAAAGCCTCCAGACCCCAGAACCTTTTTTTTTTTATATAAGAAATTTTATTTATTTTTTCCATCATAAAAAACAATCATAAGTAAACACAATAACCAATCAATAACCCCCCACCCACCCCAGAACTTCCCAAACCTAATCCCAGGATAATATTCATATAAAAGTAAACAAATACTAATATCTCTAACTCCACAAAATATCTTAATCTACAAGAAAAGATAGAAGTAAACAAACTTAAAAAAATCTAGAAACCTAAATTATATTCTACCACTCTATGTTTCTTTTGAATATAAACAGTCCATCTTCTCCATATTGATAAAAATTGTTCATTCGAATGGTTCTTCAAGTAAGCCGAAATCTTTGCCATTTCAGCAAGATACGAAACTTTCAATCTCCAGTCTCCCATCGTAGGCAGAATTGGGCTCTTCCAATTTTGGGCTATTAGCAATCGGGCAGCAGATAAACAATAAAGCATCAAATTTGTTTCTTTTACATC
>NW_015386225.1:330272-351991 GCF_001527695.2 Protobothrops mucrosquamatus | reverse complement strand
CACTTTCTTCCATTTAGGTTTATTTCCACAAATAAAAATCTTCCTTCTTTGTCAGCTTCTTTTAAGATAGGTGTGAGATGTTTTTTTATATATAATGCAACCCCAGCTTTTTTCTTTAAGGCAGGTGCAGCAAACAAATCTCCAAGCTTGGCATTTAACAATAATTTTTGATCTTTAGCCACAATATGAGTCTCTTGTAAGCATATAATATCATTGTTAAAATGTCTTAAGTAATGAAAAATCTTACGTCTTTTGTGGGGTGTATTGAGTCCCCCCACATTCCAAGATGAAATCTTAAACATTGGCAGATTTCAATCCTATAGCAATACTTGAAGCATAAGACTTAACAAAGACCTTAGGTCGAGTGCCACCTACTGGCTCTGAAGTGGCAGGTGGTGAACTCTCAGCTGTTTGGCGGGCTGTCAGTTGTTCCTTCTCCTTGCGTCTGTGAGCTGCGCGAGTCACTCTTTGCTCTTTTCCATCATCTTTTGAACGCCCATTTACATCCTTAGCGCCGGAAGTAGAAGGGAGGTCCATAATCGGATACTCAGCTATATCAGCCTTTTGAGGTGTAAGTGGACACTCTGCTTGCAACACAGACGCCATAAATTCTTTCGCCTTTTTAATCGAGTTAATTCTGTAACGCTTACCAGCCACCGTTACAATTATACCCACCGGTACATCCCATCTAAAAATTATTTGCCTGTTCTTAAGCTCCTGCACCAGAAAAGCATAATCTCGTCGCGCTTTAAGCATTTTCGCTGGGATTTCTTTTAAAAGAATAATATCTTGATTTAAAATCTTGAATCTTTGTTGAAAAAAGAGCTGCATTATTTCATTCCGTCTTGATTTTCTTGTAAAATAAATGACCACGTCTCTTGGCTATTGTCTCTGGCGAGCAACCCACGATTTTACCCTGAAAACACGTTCTATCTCCCCATGAATTTCTTGCCCACAAGCCAGGGCATCCATAAATGCTTCTGGAATTATTTCTCTTAAATTTTCTTTTGGATCCTTAGCCAACCCGCGGATCCGGATCGCATACTCCATATCATGAAATTGAGCGATCAAGACATCACCCTTAACATTTTCCAAACTCTCCTCCACCAAGTCCAGTCTTTGTTCGCTCGCTTCAGCCCTCTGTTCATTTTCCTCCACCCTAAGACGGTGAGGTAGGTGTATAAGTCGGTTTGGAACTTTTCGTCAACACTATAAGTTTGCTTTCGGGAGTACAAAGACATGATCAAGAACAACTTGGTGTATTAGTTGGTCAATCTTATTTTCAATTTTAGCATCCATTTTTTGAAACATCTCTGTCATTTGAGTCATAAAGTCCTGTAATTCTTTACCAGAGGGCGGCGGAGGTGAAGAAGATGGCGGGGGTGGCGGGTGGGAAACCGGCTTAGAAATTGGTTGGAGCGGCTGGGAAGTCGGAGATGTAATTGGTTTTGCAGTTGTAGGCACCAATCTTCTCGAAGCCATGTTATCAATATTAAAATTTCAGTCTATATGAGAGTCTTTTAAACAGTTAATCCAGGACAAGTAGTGAAAGTATTAAAGTAGCAAAAGTTCCAAACCGGAAATCAAAGTCACTTTCACTTCTTCTTGTTAGAAAGTATCATTCATCGCCATTTTAAGTTCACTTTCACACAATCCAACCCAAGTATAGGGAAGATCAAAATAGCTCAAGTTAGAGTAGAGTCCAAAGTAAGAAACAAACTTCCAGGGTCGGTTTGTCTGCGTATAGTCACTCACAGTTAAGTTTAAGTTGCAGCGGTGGCGGTGGCTTCTAGCTTCGCCGAGGCGAAGGCGTCCTGGATCGCAGAGAATCCTCGGGGCTCTGGAGGAGTTCTAACCTACATCGTCCAGATCGGACGACTCGGGAACTCAACTCCTACCCCGGGCAGCTCACCGATCCCCTTATGCCCGGGGGAAGGGTATCAAGCTGTTTGACAGCTAGTGCTCGCTGTCAAAACGGCTTTTACGCGAAAACAGGCGGGAGGCAGCTACAGCTGCGTCCGACGAGGTCGCCTGCTCACCGGAAGTTTTTCAGACCCCAGAACCTTGATAGTATCATTTGGTTGGCTCTGGGCAGAGGTTTATTATTGGGTATCATTAGCATATAGACCTTGCCCCATGTTGATAGATTACCTTGCTCAGTGGCTTTATATAGATTTTTAAAAGAAATGGGGAGAGTAGAGCCCCAATGAATCTTGCAAAACAGGGGCCGCAAGCTCACCAATGAAGTATAATTGGCCCTGGGTGGAGGAGAATATCAGAACACCATGATTCTCATTCCCAGTCCCTTGAGCTGATCCAGAAGGATGTAGTAATTGATGGTACTGACAAGTCAAGGAGAGCCAGGATAGGTCCATTACCACCATCCCATGCCTGCGAAAGGTCATCTATAAGTGCAACAAATGCTGTTTCAATATTGAAACCCAGTCTGAAAACCAAATGAAAATGGGTCAAATTTGTATTTATTTAATTTCACAATCCTTAACCACCCGTTTCCCTCAAATAATCTGCTTCCTCCGGAATTTCCTGGAGTTGTAAGACCACCACCTTTTTAAAAAGAAAAGATAAAAACTGGACAAAAATGTTCCAGTTCCACTGTCTCCAGCAGTGCTTCTTAAGGAATGGAGTGAAAAGTACCTATTTCAAACTTGTGGCATATTCAAGAGTTAAAGAAGCTACTGGAAATAGATGAATGTATTTTTAATGCCTCCTTAAGGGGTTAACTAATCATTTCTCAGTTGCTATTTCTACTTGTTCAAGTTAAACATATATACCCAATTCTACATTATTATATAGATGGTTTAGTTTTTATTTTCAGTTATGTATAATGGTAACCATTCATCTTGGTATTTTACTGAAATAATTCAGTAGTAGAGTATTCCAAACTGTGTCAGAAATAAACAAATCAAGAAGGCAGCTAAATAGAATAGAAAGATTTGCATTAATTGTGGCTATCAACTCGGCAAAGTGCTGGTATTTCTAAGACATTTGAGCCAAGGTTAAATTCACTTTCAACTTTTAGGTTGACTGTACATTTTATCTGTCTAGTTTCAACAAGATTATCCATGTGATTTAATAAAAAGATTGCCAGATCAGCTTTTATAAGGAGAATAGCTGTCATTTCATGGTTAGCTTCAGAAGGAGTAAAAGTAAATTAACGGTAAGAGATGGGTTTTATTTATTCTAGAGAAAGCAGAATGAAAAAACAATTTTGAAATACAAAAAGGCAGGTGGCTAATGCATAATCCATAGGAAGAACATCAACCTTCCATTATTAAGCAAAGAACAAGTTGCATGTTTATTTCTTAAGCTAAATGGATTATAAAATGTTGCCTTTTAGAAATATTAGTTGCAGAGAGCAGTACCCTAATGACAGGAAATCAATCCATTTGTGCCATCATTGGTTTTTTTTTCAAAAACATGGTTACTACAAATAAGGCTTGACGTGGACATTTGATTTTTCTTTTCTCTGGAGTATGGCCTTTGTATTTGAATATGTTGTTTCGTATTTTGCAAAAATGGCATGTCAGTGCATTCTTTCTGCTTATGTTTATTTTTCTAGATCCACATTTCACAGCAATATAGGCACATAAATTCTCCAAGAACCCTGGATTTCCAACCTCCTCAACCTTTGCATCCTTTCTTCTTTTCTTGCAAACAATATATTTTTGTATTTCATAAAATCTGTTAATAAAGAAAGGACCACGGTTCACTGATAAAATATCAGTTTTGCATGTAAGTGGTTCTCTACCGTGTATTTTCATTTAAAAGATACCGATCAAAGTTGCCCTATAAGGTCTGCTATAAGGTCACCAAAATTTGCTGCCAGTTAGAGTGCATTTACAATGCTAGGCTGAATTGTGAGCAATTTAATTTACAGGTTTTGGACTTCAGTGCTCAGATTTTTCTCACAATGGATCAAATTCCATTGTGATTTACATTGCACTGCATAATGTTATCAGCATGCAAATGATATAAATGATACATTGAACCAAATCTGTGTCATTTACATTGCTGCACTGACATATTTAGATTGACTAGCTTTTGGAGAATATGACATTTCATTCCATGTCTGTTCACAGCATAGCAAAATGTACTTTATAGATTTGGCATTACCAGATACCGTAGACCAACTTTTTGTGACATTAAGCCTTGCCAGTGAAAAGGCACTTCCATAAATCTGCACTGTTCAGAAGCTAAGAGAGTAGCCCCATTTCCAAAATTTGAAAATCTCCAACTTCAACAACCCATCTCACAGGTTTTGCCTAGAATATCTTTCTCTTTGCATGGACAATATCAGGTTAAAACCCAAATGTGAGACATTTTGCTTAGGTGCCTGTGGGCTGCAAAAATCTGGTCACAGACACCAGCAAATTAATCTACTGTATCTCTTTGCTGCTATCCTGTGGCCATCCAGATTCTTGGAACCCAAATACAGTAGACTAGTGCTATCTATATGCATGTTTCCCAAAGAAAATAACATTGGGTACAACAGAATTAAAGACTCATTGTTTTTCTGGTTGGACATAAAAATTAGTTGATCTTTCATTCAAGGGGAATGGACATCCTCTTTTCTTTTTTTTATAACGTATTATTCTATAACTGTCTGACTCTGAACAATATGCGCAAAAAATTTAACATTTCTTATATTATCTGTCATCTCTGAAAAGCTCAGAGTTTATACTTGAAATGAGTGCTTAATGAAGTATTGGTTAATGCTTTGGTGATAGACAAATCAAAGCAAGTACTATAAGTAAATAAAGATAAAGATTTCCCTGTCCAATCATGTCCAACTCTAGGGGCAGTGCTCATCTTCATTTCTTAGCTGAGGGAGCCAGGGTTCTCTGAAGACATTTCCATAGCCATGTGGCCAACATGAGTATACACCAAGGGACATGGAATACTGTTACTTTCCCATGAAGTGGTACCTATTTATCTACTTGCATTTGCATGCTTTCAAACTGCTAGGTGGGCAGGGGCTGGGGCAAGTAACAAGAGCTCACCCTATCATGTGGCACTCGGGTCTCAGACCTGGGCTGTCAACTTTCCAGCTGATAAACTCAGCGTCTTTACCTACTATAAGTAAAAACACAATGCTTTCCTTCTGAATTTTTGTCAAGGGTTTAGTATTGCAGTAATGAAGATAAATGAAAATGCTGGAGCAAGTGTTTCTGTGTTATTCTACAAAGGATTTATAATACATACTCTCTCTGTGTGTGTGTGCACTATATTTAGTTGGGTCTTATGCTAAAATATATTATACAGAAACTACAGAAGAGTGCACAGAAGGCTCACAGGAATTTAGCACTTTTATTCCTTTTCAAAGGTAAACATAATTTTTACAAGGAAAAGTTATAATTTATTTATTTCCCCAGGTGGATCTTTTAATAGTTGTTGCCCCAAAAGAAGAAGTAGATAAAGGTATCATTTTTCTTTCTATTAAAATCAAATTTCATTCTCCTAAAGAGCTGCTTCTCTTGCAAGTCATCGCTACCTCTTGACTTCATCAGTTCTTGATTGTGTAAGGTTTAGATTGGATAAGAGAGAAAGTGAGGCATATCTGAACTGGGAGAAAAAAAGAGATGCATCTTGACACAGAAACATCTACAGGGTGGGTCAAAAAAGTCAAGATGGTGGCCATAGTCAGTAATCAAAGCTCTTGCCTTTAAAACATGTGTCCATTATTTAAAAAAAAAAAGCACACAGCTTTGCTCTTAGGGTTGTGGCTGCAACCACATTTTTGCTTATTTGCCCACCATAGATGTCCTGGCCTTTAATAAATGAAATTAACTAGAATTTTTTTAACATAGAAGGAAAATATCTAATGGTCAAAGAATATAATAAAGACTCATAATTAACTGAACAAAAACTGATAATGGAAAACATAACCCAAGATACTTATTTCAGTTACTTACTGATTTCCTTTTTACTGTCCTACTGCTACTGTTTATATGTGTTATTTTATTTTAATCAATTTTACCTGTTATTTATCACATTTGTTCCTTCTTTTAATACATCTTATTGACCTTTGAAATATGTATTTTTTTAATTTGACCTCTGATCATTGATTTAGAAATAAATTAATCTTTTTTTGAGCTGTCCTTTGCACATATAAAATGTTTCAAAATATCAGTTCTCTAGAAGGAGGAGTTTTTCAAAATGTCTCAAGCTATGGAACCTGTTAAAAACAAAAGTCATGGAGCCTTTTCTCTACAAAATGACAGCTGTGTGTCTCTGCAGGAAAACCCAATTCTTCCTTTTCTGCCCCGGCTTGTAAAATGTGCTATTTATGCCCCTGGCTGCATTTGAATAACATCTCCTCCGTTTGTCTTTTACATACGTTCTTGTCGAACCTTACTTTAAAATAAAACAGAAGACAAATACCAAACTATTCATCTGTCCAATAACATAAACATTGCCTGGTTTGTTTGTTTGTTTGTTTGTTTGTTTGTTTGTTTGTTTGTTTGTTCGTTCGTTCATTTGTTCATTCATTCATTCATTCACTTTATATGGCCATCCATCGCAGACTCATGACTCTGGGTGGCTAGCAAAAGTTCAAAACACATATAACCATAATAATACACACACAATCAGCTGTTGAGTAAAAACAGAACCACCAAAACCAAGTCAACATAATCATTGCATGAGCTCTGCCATACATCTGGATGATCAGGCTTGGTGACCAAACCACGTCTTTAAGGCTTTATAGAAAGCTGGCAGGGATGGGACCGACCTAATTTCTGACAGGATGATATTCCAAAAGGCGGGCTCCATGATAGATCATTGAAATTAAAAGGAAAAAAAGAACCATATAGGAGCAGGCCATGCTATCAAAGGTATTTGTTGCCACAAGTTTGGATGCTTGCCATTTTACTCTTCAGTCCTGGTCTATGAGTCAGATAAACAGCATCTGTATCTGCCTGCAAACTCAGCTACTGTCACTTAAAAAAAGATCATAAACTAAAATCAGAAAATTACTCTGGATTCTGGTTGCCTTTAAGGTGTCTTCATAGCCAATCCACAGATGTTTGTATTGGAAACACAGCAGTGGATTTGACATGGGTGCATTTTAACGGCAACCTGTTACCCATTTTGTAAACTTATCTGAATGGAAAGTATTAAAATGATTGCAGTGGTTTCACTTTCTGACAGAATGGGTTGAAAATGGCAGAGGTGGAAGGCCCTTTAGAGCAAAGGTCCCCAATCTTTGGGACTGATTCCGTGGAGAGAGATTTTTCCGTGGACCGGAGACTGCATGGTTTTGTGTGCTACCTGCATCTAGTGGATGGGTCTTTGCTTGTTTGTGCGGACCGGTTGCTAGCATATTGCGGTCTGGTACTGGTCCATCGACCGGAGGTTGGGGACCCCTGCTTTAGAGGATATTGACAGTCAAGCATCAATTGGATGCTTTGATGTTTTTTAGCACAATCTATTTTTTTCTAATTCTATTAAGGCATAAGTAGCAGAGATAGCAAAGCAGAATCTAACACAGAGTTTAAAATGTATTGAACAATTATAGGAAGAATCCAACTCCAGCTTAAAAATAAACACTTTTAAAACTGTTTTTAAAATAAGCTTACTTTTCTGGGTACCAAGAAAAGGTACTTTTCTCGCTCTTTTCTGTGGAGAATTGTGAAGAATAATCCATAATTTGCCTTTATGGAAGGAGTTTTGTGGGGTGACTAAAGGATTGACATTGTCAGCTGAGAAGCTTGGCCTCTCCTGTGGATGACTCCCTTGGCAGTCACAAACAGCACTTCAGTTCTGGATTGCTAGCAGAAGCAGCTAAAGCAGGCTTGCACAGTGAGATGCAAAGCCATTTGTTAATGTGTTTATATCAGTGGTGAGATTCAAATATGTGAACAATCGGTTCTCTGTGTGGATGCCTGGGCAACAAACAAATTAGCTACTGGTTCTGCCAAAGTGGTGCGAACCGGCTGAATCCCACCACTGTTTATATGTTTATATGTCATATGTTTATAGGTTTATATCATGATCACCATGATATAAAAAGATATTGAGACTCTAGAAAAAGTGCAGAGAAGAGCAACAAAGAAGGTTAGTGAACTGGAGACTAAAACACACAAAGAATGGTTGCAGGAATTAGGTATGTCTAGTTTAATGAAAAAAGGACTAGGAGTGACATGATAGGAGTGTTCCAATATTTAAGGTGCTACCACAAAGAAGAGAAGGCTAAACTATTTTCCAAAACACATGAATGCAGGACAAGAAGCAATGGATGGAAACTAAACAAGGAGAGAAGCAACCTAGAACTAAGGAGAAAATTCTTGACAGTTAAAATAATCAGTGGAATGATTTGCCTCCAGAAATTGTGGGTGCTCCAATACTGGAGGTTTTTAAGGAGAGATTGGACACCGTTTGTTTGAAATGGTATAAAGTTTCCTGCTTGAGCAGACGGTTGGACTAGAAGATCTCCAAGGTCCCTTCCAACTCTGTTATTGTGTTATTCTGCCACAGAAACAAGCAGACCACATGGAACAGGTGGCCTTCATAGATTGTCACCTTCCTATTCTTAAAAACATATAGGCCAGCATTTGAAAATATTAGTGTGACACACATTTTTTTCTCACTGAAAGATTTAAACTGGGTCCAATCACGCAGAATTTAAAAAATAAGGTTTAACTCAAGACAGCAGACTGGATGACTAGCCCTGAGCCCATATTCAGAGTGCTGAGAGTGGAATTGAATTCCTACTTGTCTTGGCAGGATCAGCACAGAAGAGTTACATTTCATTAACACAAGAGCAAAGTTGAAGCTCGTGGCTGGCTGAGGAAGTGGATGAAAGCCAAAGCAACACTAGCTTTGTCACCCCCCAAAAAGCTCAACTAGGCAGAGCTTAAGGAGGAAAGAAAACACATCCCCTGGCTAATCAGGTCACTAAGCCCAGCACAACCGTCCCTCCACCTCACCCCTCCAGGCTCTCCATATATAGAAGTGCAGTTGTAACATTATAGATTGTTTGCAACCAGAAGTAGCAGAAAAGATTTTGAGGTGCTTTGAAAGACTATGAACCCTGTTAAACTCCCTCTTTTGATTTGTTGTTTTAATGGGGGTAATTCAACTGAAACTCTATTAAATCAAATTCTGTTATATTTTGTACAGCTAAGTCAATATGCAGAAAAACACAGGTTCTATTTAGCTTCATTTAGCAAAATTTTAAGAGATTTGAGGACGTTAAGTCATATGTAACATAAAATTCAGTGTCACAATATTATGAACTCATCACATGTCTATAAAACAGTTTTCTTTTAAGATAACATCTGATGCTGATAGTCCTTGTCTCTCTCGTCCCCTTCCCTCCTACTAATCCAGCACAGATGCTCCTGCTGCTTTGTTCACTTCCATTTCAGAAACTGTCTTCCAGCAAGTTGTCAGAAGTGAAGGAGATTCTGCTCCTTCTGTCTTGGGCATCTGCCTATGGAAGTCTTTGTTTCCTAGCAGCAAGAATAGGATGTGGTAGCCATAGCAACATGAAAATGACTGGTTTGCAAATAAAAGAAATTATAATCAGATTACAAAATGAAGAGCACAAATAGCAGAATTAAAACCTGATCTTAAGAAAGAATGCTTCTGTTGCTCTTCTTTGATTCTTCTGGAAAAGAATCCCAGAATAAAGTTGTCAGGAAAAAGGCCTCTCCTTGACTTCTCTCTCCAATCAAACCTCTCTTGTTGAAGAAATCTATCACAGATTTTTTGAAAATATTATCAATCTGTGTATAAAAAGAGACCGTGGCCTTTATGTGTCAGAGAAGGAAGCAGACTGGAAGGTAGTGAAATTGCCATCCGATGGGAAGAATGTGGTTTTAATGGTTTAAAATTCATGCACAAAAAACAATCTAGCCATTGCATTTTGAACTAACTGCCTTTCCTGTAGAGCACCCTATGGAAATATAGGAGACCAAGATACATATTACCATAATTAGATTGATAATTTGAATTGATCAAGATCATTGCTGCCAATATTGGAGAGGTAGGTGTGTTGAAGGCTATTAAAATGAGGTTTGACAACACATGATCTCCTTTCCCCATATATTCTGAAATTAACTCTTCATTTGAAAGTGTTTTTGTAGCTTATGTTTCATGTAATTTGTTAGCATGCAATATTCTCATGCACTCCTCATAAATGTGACTACCATACAAAGGAACATATACCAAGCATGCATGAACAATTCTATTTTGATGTGATTTTGGGGTTAATGCAGTTTACAAAGTTGTGGGGAAAATAGCAGACAGGGTCCTTGAGTTCTACAAAAATAATTGGGATATTATTAGTATTTTTATTATTAAGGTTGGTTGTACCATTTATGGTTGGTCACACAGTCAGCCAGATGTTCAGAATGGATTTGGTATTTTTTTTTATCCACCCATTGAGTCCTTCCCGAGGAACTGGGAAAGGCAGAAGTTGAATTTTCACGGTGTTAAAGGAATCGTCGTGGGATGTAAGCAGTGGTGGGATTCAGCCAGTTTGCACTTCAGCAGAACCGGTGGCTAATTTTTTGTAGCCCAGGCCCAAAATTGACTTCCAGAAGTGGTATCCACACAGAGAACCAGTTGTTCACATATTTGAATCCCACCACTGGATGTAAGCTATTCTGAGTAAAGCTGTCTTTTGCAATTGTCTGATGATGATTTAGTCAATGCTGATAGTATTTAAGTAGGGCTCCATGTGCCTATTACTATTGGTACTGCCTTTGCTTTCTTTTGCTAAGTGAATTATGCAGTTATTAAGCAAATCTGCCTTCCCCCATTGACTTTCCTTGTCAAAGCTGATTGAGAAGTTGAAAATGATGATTATGTGACTCTGGAATGCAGAGGCCATTGTAAATACATGCCAGTTGCCAAGTGCCTGAATTTTGATCACATATCTGTGGGGATGCTGTGTTGGTCATAAGTGTGAGGACCAATTGTAGGTCACTTTTTTCAATGCTTTTATAACTTTGAATAGTAATTAAATGAATGATTATATGTCAAGGATCACCTATATCTATTCCAGCCATTCCTTCTACATGCTTTAGTTCAGGGGTCTTCAAACTTGGCCCTTTTCTGCCTGTGGACTTCAACTCCCAGAATTCCTCAGCCAGGCATGCTGGCTGAGGAATTCTGGGAGTTGAAGTGCACAAGTCATAAAAGGACCAAGTTTGAAGACCCCTGCTTTAGTTCCTACCCAAGCAGATTTGAGCAGAGATGTCCAAACTGGGCCCTGAAATATAGATTTCAAATAATACATTTAGTATTCAGATTAATTAATGGATACTATTAATTAGAAAATCTGTAATTAATAGAGAGTAAGTAGAGATTTATGAGTAAATATAATTTCAGCAAATTGAAGACTGAAGATTTTTTTAACATGTGGACATAAAGAAATATAATATAATCAAATTATAATATAGTTTCCTTATCAAGGATATATGTAAATATAAATATATGTAAATTGTCATTACTCAGTCATTTTATTTCATTAATAGCTCCAGCCCATAAGATCCAACATGTTTTTTTTACATTCACTCTCTTTGGAACAGTACGGTATTTATTTCTTGACAAGAAAATAAAGGCTTCCTTCAACAAAATTACAATATGCTATTAGTTAATATGGCTACCAATTGCTATGCATTAAAACTCAAACAGTAATCTTTAAAAAAAAATGTTTTACCTGAGGCTAGCAAAGCGGTTTCAGATATACATAGAATACTTCAATTCCCTTGTAAAGTATTTCAAGAGCTCTTTAGCCCAGTGAAAATGTCTGAAAGACAAGAAAATATTTAATAAGCAATATTATGCTTACATTGTTCAAATCTACATATTTTGTTCTGTTCAATGACTATACAAATATATGAAAATTAGAAATAAACTTCTAAGGACAAATCTAAGAACAAAAAAAAAACCCCCACTCACAAAGATAATGGAGAACTGTCTAACTCTCCTGGGAAAAGTCAAGGAAAAACACTATTGAAGATTTGTGTTTTTGGACAGATTGCACAGAACATATCATGCATCCAACTAGATTGTGTCAATGTGCCAGTTTGTATGCTAGGCTAGTTGTTTCTAGGGAGTTTTCTAGCAGTTTCGACAACAACTCCATGTGTGATTTCCTCCTCCCTCCTTTTGAAACCTATATCTATGCTTCAAAACAAAGTTTAGGCCTCTTCATCAATTTCATTTTTCAAAAATGAAAACAGTGGTTAAAACGCATAGCATATAAACACTAAGGAAAAGAAAGAAAATATAAATTAAATAGTTCCGTTGCATAAAAATAAATCAAAAAGATTTTGGGAACTCAGTATATGTGAGGCTGGTGTGGGAAGAACCCAGAGAAAGAAATATTTCGGGAAATATTAAAAAGGCAGAATATATTTCCCCAAAGGATCTTAAAGGCAGAAACCAACCCCCACAAGTCTCTCTGCCCCAAACAGAAACAAAGTCTGCAGAACTGCAGATGTGATAATCTTGTCAGAAAGATTGGAGCCAGGAAGCTTGGATTAGAAAGACAAAGATCCCTAGAATCAACAATCCATCATACCAAAAATCTAACAGTCATCAGCCACAGCCCCAGGGAAGTAGGATATGACTTTTGGGACATAATAGGATCAACCCACCAACATCAGAATACCAGAAAGGCACACTCAGACTCAAGTCAAAGTTCATGCCATAGGAACAACTCCAAACAAAAGCTCAAGAAGCTATAAAAACCCACCACTCCCTACTACATGTGGTCAGCTTTCCCAGAGCCATCTTTCTGTCTGGCTCTCCTCTTCAATAAACTACAACCTTCTTTCTAAAGCAGTCTCCATTTTGTTTATTCCCAGCTTGGACTGGACCCTGATGAAGATTTTTCTTTCAACACTGGAAAAATGATAAAGCAGGCATCTAGCACATCTGGCAGAAGCGAGTTTTCAGAGATATAGCATCATTACCTGAACAGTCTGTTCCCTTAGTGTGAGTTGGGTTGGGAATGAGGCTGTATTGGTATGTACTGATTTCCGCCCAAGGAATCACAATTAGGCATGTTATCTAACTTTTTTCTCTAATATGTCATTCTGAGTTGCAGCTTATATACAGGTTATCTTTTTTAAATTGTGTGATTAACTGCTTTCTCCTTGAGTACTAAGCTATATGCTTCTTAAAAGTATTATTTTAAAATATCCAGACTTTCCTGTATTATCTATGGCAAAGTAATCTGGTAATAAGTAAGATAACCTAAATCTGAAGAATATTTTACTATTTATTTAATAATCAAATGTGTATTTCTCCATCTTCCAGGAATTGACTCTGTGTGGCTATACTACCTTTTTGGATCAAGGACTATACTTGAAATTGACTGACATATCAGGACTTCAGTCCAAGAAGAGATCAGAGCCAAGTAGTCAATTTAACTTAATTTAGTTTTACCTAAATTAAGTGTAATTAAAAATAATATGGTTACTTCTAGGTGGTTAATAATGTTCTTCTTTTTGCAGCTTTAAATTAGAGCCCCAAAGAATTTTTGGCCTGGAAATTATATATTGATCTGACCTCTTCCCTTTCCTCCTCTGACATGTAATTACAGACAGTAATGCAGTAATATGAGTGTCCATCTATGAATCAGAATTTTTATTAGAAAGCAGAATACTGTGAGTTCAAGTCCTACCTTAGGCACAAAAAGTGGCTGGGTGATTTGAGCCAGCCACTCTCACTTAGCCCAATTCACCTCAAAGGGTTGTTGTTGTGGGGAAAATAGGAGGAAGAAGGAATAGTAGGTATTTTTGGTACCTTGAATACCAAATATAATAAATAATAAAGGTGGAATAAAAAAAATCTAAAAAAATTCTTTTGGGCAGCATGGTATATTCCTCCTTGTTGGTGCCACTGGAAACTGTCCTTCTAAAAGGATCATGCTGAGCTGAACACAGACATCAGGCTCAGGCTGGTTGGTAAAAAAATTTTTGTCACAACTATTGGATCAACAGCAGACATCTGGAAGTTGAAAGAATTACAATGCCCAGCAGTTGACTGGCTGACTAATTTCTTCAATGCCTTTGTGGACTCTGGCCATGTGCCTGCTGAGTGGACTATGAGTATGACAGTTCCTTTTTTCAAGAACAAGGGTGATCCGGCAGACTGCTCCAACTACTGACCAATCACATCCTCTTGCACATAATGGAAATTTTTGAGCACACTCTCAACCAGCACCTCCACAACACTGTTGAAATCAATATCAACTAGTGTGGTTTGGTCAAAGGCTTGAGTACCACCAATGCTGTTTTTGCTCCTTGCGTACTCATAAAGAAATATAGAGAAAAGAAGTCATTATGCTTGGCTTTTCTTAACAGAAAAAACTTTGGACTGTGTTTCACATCAGCTGATATGTTATGTCCTACATGACCATGGTATGCCTGAGCTACTCATAAAATAGGTCCAGATGCTTTATATTAATACCAGCAACTGAGTATTATGTGCTGCTGGCTTTTCTGAAAGCTTTCCTGTTGTGGTACACCAAGGCTCAACATTATCATTGTTACTATTCATCTCATTATGGATATCATCACACAAGACCTGCATCATGGTATTCCCTGGCCTTTCCTGTATACCATCCATGTCCTGCTTGCAGTTATCATCAGAAGTGCTTTGTCCAGGAATAGAATGACTGTGTCTTAGCCAATTTTGTTAGCACTTCAATAGCAAGATTCTCAATAGTAATATTCTGTCACCACAATACAAAAAAATGTTGAGACTCTGGAAAAAGTGCAGAGAAAAGCAACAAAAATGATTAGGGGGCTGGAGGCTAAAACATATGAAGAAAGATTACAGGAATTGGATATGTCTAATGAAAAGAAGGACTAGGGGGATATAATAGCACTGTTCCAATATTCAAGGGGCTCCTACAAAGATTAGGAGGTCAAATTATTTTCCAAAGCATCAATAGGCAATGAAACAATGGTTGGAAACTGAGCAAAGAAACCTAAACCTAAGGAGAAATTTATTAATGGTGAGAACAATTAGCCAATGGAATAACTTGCCTTCAGAAGTTGTGAGTGCTCCATCATTGAAGGTGTTCAAAAAGAGACTGGACAATCATTTGTCTGACATGATATAGGATCTCCTGCTCGAGCAGGGGTTTGGACTAGAAGATCTCTGAGGTCCCTTCTAACTCTATTATTCTAAGTTCTAAGTTCTAAGAAGACAGTGTATCTAGAGACTAGCTTAAGCATCTCTACCATCTGGGTCAGCGGGTGAAAACCTAGTGAAAAAAACTCCTTCCATTACTTAGAAACCCATCTACAAATGAAAGCAGCATTAATGAGGTAGTGCATGTGAGAGTAAATGTAACAAAGTTGGGTGGGGGAAGATTACTGGAGTTCTCTGCAATAGGTGTATGCCAATTCACTTAAAATCAGTGTATAAAATCATGATCCACCCAGTAGCACTGTACGACACTGAGTATTGGCCAACCACCAAAAATGTTGGATGCCCTATACATGCCATGGAGATGTACATGTTTCATTGGTTGGAGGCTAAAACATGCTTCATTGGCTGGAAGCTAAAACTTATGAAGATTGATTGCAGGAATTGGGTTTGTCTAGTCTAGTGAAAAGAAGGACTAGGGGTGACATGATAGCAGTATTCCAATATTTGAGGGGCTGCCACAAAGAAGAGGGGATCAACCTACATTATTTTCCAAAGCACCAGAAGGTAAGACAAGAAACAATAGATAGAAACTAATCAAGGAGAGAAGCAACCTAGAACTAAGGAGAAATTTTCTAACAGTGACAATAATTAACCAGTGGAATGGCTTGCCTTCAGAAGTTATGAAGCCTCATCACTGGAGGCTTTTAAGAAGAGACTGGACAGCCATTTGTCTGAAATGGTATAGTCTCCTGTTTGTGCAGGGGGTTGGACTAGATGATCTCCAAGGTCTCTTTCAGCTCTGTTATTCTGTTACTCTTACACACATCTGCAATAATACAGTCTGGGAGCAGATAGGTAACAGAGAAAATGTGGGGGAATCGCCTACAATCGTATGGCCACATTCTAGAAAGAGCACCCCACACCATTGCCAGCACTGCCTACCACTTTTACATTGACAACAAGTGCCTACATGGAAGGCCAAAGCAAAGATTTCATGACACAATTAATATAGATATAAACATCATTTAATTTGACCTGGTTGCTGTATCTGATTGTGTGAAATGGTGTTCATTGATCTAAAAAGTGGATGCTGCGTATATGGGAAAATGCCAGGATGAAGAAAATGATTTCTACTGAACAACTTACTCTGTTGTTGATGTTCATTCTGCACTAGGTAGGACCTGTTTTCATTCAGGAATGAAATAGAATGTCAGGGGCTCATTCAAAACAAATGATGCTTTTATATCCAGTAATGCCCAAAATCCAGTAATGAAAATAATTTTTCAAAGGAGTTGCACTTGATAATATGAAAAGAAATCTGTAACTGGAAAGCATCATGGTACCAGTTACACAGGGAACTCTTACACAGTTTCAGTTAGCATCTTTGAGGAATGCATCCTTAATTTTATTATGGAAGGACATGATCAAAAGAACAAAATGTTTCACAGCAGTTTTGTTTTGTTTTTTTAAAAATAACAATGAGCTGTCTTTTAAACTCCTTAGAAAGCAATTTACAAATGCAGTCTTATTATAGCAGGAGGTGACTGTTATTTCCAGTAAAATGACAGAAGTCCCACTGAGTACTCAATGCCTTTAGCCAAACTGCACAGCCCATGAGCCTCCAAAGCAAAGCAATCTATTTTTTCTGCACATTTAAGAAAATAACAATCAGTAGTTTATCAAGTACCAGTGAAGCCATTACATATGGCTGGAGGCCTCTGTTGAGCTGCTGGAATAGGTGTTTCTGTAAACTTTAGTTTCTCATTTTTCTGTTCTTAAGCTTGTGAACTTAAAATGAAACTTCTAATATATTCTGTACGTATATACTAACATATACAAATTTGTATGAAGTTTTCACGAATGGGTAGATTTTTGTTCACATTTCTTTATCCTTTTAATTAATGCATTTTAAGCATAGGTATTTTGTTAAATAGGAAAACAGTATCACAAAATTTGCAGAAGTAGAATTTCAAATTGGAACTGAAGACAAGCTGATTCTGTGTTACTGTTAAGTCCCTAATTTGATAATCCTCTCTCTCACCATTCTTTGAAGTAAACAATTTATCTTTATATGTGAAGAAGAAACAATCAAAGAATAAAGAGGGCTAAGGCTAGATTGAAATATATGTTTGCATCTCATCTTACAAAGGGAGAATCAAGGACCAATTAGCCTTCACAATAATATTAATTAATTGTCTCAGTTGAAATGCATTAAAATAATATGTCAGATTTGGTATTCCTAAATTTTCTTTTTTGCTTTACTAAAGGGTTTGACTTATTCTTGGCGGTTTTTAAAAATAATTATGGATGAATGAAAATACTAT
Source organism: Protobothrops mucrosquamatus (assembly GCF_001527695.2). Lineage (NCBI taxonomy): Eukaryota > Metazoa > Chordata > Lepidosauria > Squamata > Viperidae > Protobothrops > Protobothrops mucrosquamatus. Next base: position 334,526 of record NW_015386225.1, on the reverse strand, counting down.
TTTTATAGTCTACTAAACCAATTAGAGGACATTGATATTGGGAGTTTCTAAAAAAATGTTTTAGGAAGAATAGCAGTTTGAATAATTGCTATTCTTAATAATAAAAAAGTAATGTCACCAAGTTTTTAATTCCACTTTAATTTTTATCATAATACAGATTTTTAACTATGTTGCCAATCCTGCGTAAGAATTAATAACAGATATTTAAATTTACCAGGGTTAATAAGCAAACCAATATTGTGCTGAAGTTGCTCTGGCAATGATATAATGCTAATATATATTTTTTTTTAAAAAAAAACCAGATTATTTTTCAGTATTTATTTCTAATTTTACAGTTTATTGAATTTATCCAGCTCACTTGCAAATTGGATATTTGCTCGTGATGAATGACACTCTCCTAAAATGCAGACTTCCCAGAGTTCTTTGCAGTCTGTTATTGCTTTTACCATGCTAAACAATTTTGTGTCATCAGCAAATCTGGCTGTTCCACCAGTGATAACCAACTCTAGATCATTTATAAATATACGTTAAAAAAGCACTAGTCTTAGGACAAAAGATGAAATGAAGATGAAAGATGAAAGAACTACAAATTTACATGTTAGGCATCAGCAAATTAAAATGGATTGGGACTGGACACTTAATCAGAAGATCACACTGTTTATTACTCAGGACTTGAAAAAGAAGAAACGGTGCTGCTTTTATAGTTAGGAAGGGTGTAGCAAGAATAGTACTTGGCTACAAATGACCAAATTAGATTTTGTGGGCAATCCTGTAATATGATTATTCAAATTATGCTCCAACCCTGATGTAGAAGAGGAGGTTGATCATTTTTTACGATCAAGTTCAATTCAAAATTGACACAACATGCAAATGTGTTGCTTGTTGACTGGAATTCCAATGTGTTGCTTGTTGACTGGAATTCCAAAGTTGGAAACCTGAAAGAGGAAAATAATACCTCCAGAGACATCCATACTTCCTGCTGCCTTGTGTATTTAAAAACATTATGTATCTATTTCACCATTTTTTACATAAGACACGGGTGTCAAACTCGATCACGTCACATGACGTATCATGATGTATTGCAACGTTTTTGCCTTTGTGGAGCCGGGATAGGTGTGGCCTGCATGTGATGCATCCAGACTGTGGGCCGCCAGTTTGACACCCCTGACATAAGAGAATCTAATATTAAATATCACACCCACAAACATATGCCTCCAAATGCATTCAAATTCTACCTCCAAAAACATTTTTTAACCCAGTTGTTTTCAAACTTGTCAAATGCATTAAAAACATCAAAGATAAGCAAAGCTAATGCAGATTTAGTGTGTTAATATAGTGAATTATATTTAATATCCTTCAGATTTAATTAGCTATCTTCCTTTTACGGACAAATCCCAGCTAACTAGAAAAAATATAGTTACTAATAAGTGTAATTATATACTTGTGGCTGCATATGCAGCATAAATGTTGTAAATATATTTTTACTTTGATTAGAAAATGAAATTAGTCTGTTGTCAAGTCCTGCGTATAGCAGAAGGGTTTTCTGAGTTTGATTTCCCTTTCCCTTTCTATGTTCCCTCCCTCAGAAAATGTGGATTTGCACCTATAAGCATTTTGAGATTTTGTCACCATTTTCCACCCAACAACCCAAATGTAAGGATTCTCCATGCATTCTTTGTTTTGCAAAAGAACAAAAATAGAAAAAATATTAATATATAAAGACTGCTGTATATAAATTTGGATGAGTGACCTCATTTACTATAACTAAATCAGAGCAAACTTTCATGTTGTTTTTGAAAACCGAATGTAATTCTGAGAATATACTACAATGTTATTATAATGCAATATAGTTATGTTGTACTAAATATTAGCATCTAATATCACTTTCTGAATCATTCAGTATTGCCTATTATGATACCATTAGTATCACAAGTTTGATACAATAGCCCTGTAATATTCATAATGTAAAATTCTATTACTAACAACCGAATCCTATATGTTTTGGAAATAAAAGAAAATAGTAATATTTCTTTTAGATGACTAAACAATGGTAGAGTTGCAAAAATTCCATGAGGACAATTGCTTAACTCCCATGCCAAAATCGAGTTGGTACTTATCACTGTTCTCATTCCTGGTCAGCTCAACTCTTTGCATGACAGGGGTCCCCAACCTCCGGACCCTGGCCCACTAGTGGGCCTTGAGCTGTTTGGAACTGGGTCATGGAAGTGGTGGGCGAGCTCGCATGCATCCCTACTTGTGTCAGCTGTGGACGAGCATGTGCTCTTGTGTCAGCTGTGGACGAGCATTTGCACAAGCAGTGTGTGTGCCTGGATGCCACTCACGCAGAACCATCCCCTCTCTCCCCCTCGGTCCAGAAAGCTGGAAATGTTGGGGAACTCTGACTTAATAGGCATCTAAACTGTGATTGGAGATTATATTTTTCCTGATTTTTCTGCTGCTGTTTTCTCACAGCTTAGCAAGAACTTTTACTTCCACATATGGTTTTCACTTTTCATCATTTGTCTTTTATAAAAGAGGGAGAGAAGAAAGGAAAATTAAACAGCAAACATAATTAAAGCTAGGAAAAAAACAGTATGGTTATCACAAATGGGAACAGTTGTATTTTAAGAACTAAGTTGTTCTAAATACTTAAATTATTGCTAGAGATGAAAAAGATGAATAGCAGTTGTTCTGAAATGTCTGGATAGAAATGGAAGAAATTGAAATTGGAGAGTTTTGCAGAAGCAAATTGGGTTAGAATAGCCTTTGACAAGCTGGGGCTCATTAATAGAATCAGATGGCAATTCTCATAAACTCTTACCAATACAGCAAGTGGCCATGTTTATTTGAGTTTTTACCCTCTGGACATATCAGTATAAGAAGCATTCTCCTTCCATGGTCATAATGGATAATTAAGATGTTTTCTGTGCATAAAGCACAGAGGAATTCTTAGGTACTGCTGCCTCACCTCCATTCAACCAGCGGTTCTAGTATTTTGAATCAAACAAGGAGAGGCAACAGATTCCATTGTGGATGCTGTATTTGGGGTTCAGAATTGTCCCCACCATTTCCCCACTTTTATTCCCTGCCAGCAACTGCTATATAAGCTAAATATTTTCTGTCTCACAGAAAATTCAACAACAACAACAACAACAACAAAAAGGAATTAAATCAGCATCACTCTGCTGATAACCAGAATATCTCCAGAAACATTGGGAGGTGAAATGCTTTAATAACATTCTCCCTATATTGTAATCCCAGCACTAGATCTCTCAAATGGATGAAGATCTAATGATTTTTTTTCCCAGCTAGGGAAACCTATGTTCTTTTAGATCTTCATTTGCACACGTGGAATAATTTAGCAGTCTTCACATTTAAGCTTTTTTATGCAATATGGATATTCAATATAGAGTGAAGATATATTTTAAAAAGTAAAATACAGATTTTTCAAAGAAAAAAAGTACAAATTGTTTGAAAAATTTTGAAGTTATGAAATCTGATGTTATAAATATACATTATAATTAGAGTATAAAAACTAAGAGTCTTTTTTTCCCCCTGTAAGGCACCCAAGCAATGTTCCAAAAAGTTGATGAGGTCAAGTGGTGTTTTTTTTTTTTTAATTTTCAAGAGATTAATGATCATGGAATCTCCATTTTTTTTCTGGTTTAACTTATGGTTGATATGTGAGATAGAAGAATGTAGTGAGATACCAATCTCTTGTCCACTCCAGGGTCATTGACCAAATCAGACTGCTCATCCTGTGAGGCAAAGACAAAAATGAAATTTGACTTGTTTCATTTGCAAATAATTTGAATGAAATGAATTTTAGTTAACATGATTATTATTCAGATTTATAATGTTCATAAATTTAATCAAATGTTCTATTTAATAACATTTCTTTCGCATTAAAAATTACATTTTGGCTACATTTCTTGAAGATTTACAAGACCCACAGTCAGGCCTTTTCAAGGACTACATGTGGTTCAAGGGTTTCAGGTTGGGAACATCTGGCTTAAGAGAGGCTTAATTTCCTTCTTAAGGCTTGCATAAATGAGCTGAAAACAGGAAGTTCCAAACTATACATGGTTTTAACATTGTATACTACATCAACTTCTCTTTTTATTAGATACAGACACTTGCAACAATTTAAACACTGTAAAGCCAATATCCGGAGGATCTAGGTCACGACTCGGCGGAAGATCAGGCTGCGACCTGGGATGTGGCCGCAGCCGCAGCACTGGACCGAGTCGTGCC
>NW_015386225.1:321907-328112 GCF_001527695.2 Protobothrops mucrosquamatus | reverse complement strand
GCCATAAATAGCATCCTATCTGAAGCTGGGCAAAAGCTCCCCCTGGGACCACAGTTTCCACTATAGAGGCAGGAACTATGGGACAAGGAGGACCACAAGTAATAGAGCTGCTCCTCCTCCTGGATATATTCAGGGTCAACTTAAGGGATGGAATCAAGCCAGATGGTTTATGTAAAAGAAATAGCTCTCTCTTGCTAGGATTTCATTTCAGTCTGTTTTTTTTTCTCATCTAGACTCTCACAGCCTCCAGACTCATTTTAAAACCTCCATCACACTTCTGGTTCGGAGAAGCATCATTACAATCCTAGGCAAACTGAACAAAATAGCATATTTGTGATCCAAATAAATATATTTGGAACCAGCAATAATTCAGATTCAATATCATTCTAAAAACAATAGGAGTTGGGATATGCAGCAATGTCCCAGGTTAGAGTATAGAGAGTTTTCTTTGGTTCTTATAATTGCAATCAATTTAGCAGAAGCAGTTTACTTGCTAGCGGGGCACAAAGAATAGACTTAAATTGGAGTTGGAGTATCCTACAACAGAATCAAATGGACGTGCATACAAGTGGTGAAAATGTAGATTTTCTGTCTGTGTTGTGCATTTTACATGGAGGATTGGATAAGCGGTGTTTCCACTAGAATGTTGTCACCTATTTTAAGATGCAGAAGAAGTTGTGTTTCACAAACACTGTAACTATGAGATTGTCAGTTTGATATGCTGATGGTCCTCACTTAACACTGGCATTTGGAATTGGAATTTCTGTTGCTAAACAATCTGATCAAAAAGTGTGATGTCACTTTGGCACTTCCGGTTGCTGTCATTAAGTAAATCCCACGTTGTCATTAAGCGAGGACAACACATGGATGCCATTTGCTATCTGCTGTCAATTTCCCAATTGACTTTGCTTATAGGAAGCTAGTAAAGAAGATTGCAAATGATGATTGTGTGAATGCAAGGATGCTGCAACAATTGCAAGTCTAAGGACTGGTCATAAGTACCACTTGTTCAGTACCATGTTAGTTTGAACTGTGGCTATATGAAAGTTGGGTGTAGGGCAACAAAGAGACAATGTTTAGACCAGATCATTTATACAGAAAATTACCAAAATAAAGGAAAATAAAGAGCAATGCAGGATCTGTGGTTCAGAAAATACAAAGTCACGTAAAATTAAGGAGAATTATGGACCTACAGGGCACTATTTCCTCCCTGCAGGGAAAAGAGTCCTGGATATCTTTTTAAAGGTAGCCCTCCTATTACTGATTGAAGACATGCCTGGCTAATGAGCATAGTTACCAATATATCCTTGCACTGGTTATATTAACGAATTCTAAGGAACCAGGAACAGCCTGTAATTTGAGCTGGAGTTGAGCTGCCTTTTAAACCTTCCCAGAACCCTGTGGGAGAATTGTTGACATTGTTCCCAGTGTTGAAAGAAAAGTCCTCATCATGATTCATCCTAGCCGGGGATAAACAACATGGCGACTGCTTTAGAAAGAAGGTTGCAGTTTATTAAAGAGCCAGACAGAAAGATGGTTCTGGCAGGAAAGAGGAGAGAAAAAGGACTGAGCACATGTGGGTAGTAGGTTTTTATACCCTCTTGAGCTTTTTGTTTGAAGTAGTTTCCTGTTCCTGTTTCAGGCTTTGTATTTCCTGTGTCACGTATTCTGACCTGAGTCTGGGTGTGCCTTTCTGGTATTCTTGATGGTGGTGGGTTATATCCTGCTTCCCTGGTGCTGGGGCTAATGACTCTTAGAGTTTGGGTGGGGTATGCAGATTTTAGGTGTCTTTGTCTTCCTAAGCTTCTAGCTCCAACTTTCCTGATGGTTTACATCTGCATTTGTACAGAGCTGGCTTCTGCTTGGGACAGAGAGACTTGGGGGCAGGGTTGGTTTCCGCTTTTAAAATCCTTTTGAGGAAATATATTTTTCTGCCCTTTTAATATTTCCTTCTCTGGGGGGCTGACTTCCCACACCAGAGAGCACCAGCATGGCAAGTTTTGTCTGAGGAAATTGAATGAGTTGTGCTGTGTTTTCCACTCATTTCGCTGTTCCACAACAAAAGTATTAGATATTTTTTGACTTGGATGAACCTTGTTTCTGAGGTTCTTGTTATAACAGATTAAAACCTGATGTTGCAACACATCACCCCATGGAAGATATACCAGTTCTTCTGGAAGTTTGTGACAGGAAACTACTCCAAGTTCCTAACTGCCTGAGGCAGAAGAGAAACATTTCTTTTCAGAGCATACTGTTGAAATATCAGATGTCTTTGGTAATAAGGAATCCAGGAGAGGCTTTGCAACATTACTAATGCTGCATCTATTTCACATTCTTGGACATTCAGAAGAAAACCACATACAAGTATAACGAGAATACAGATTTTTCTTTTAGTTCTGTAAAGTAAGTGGAGGTCAGCTTACATAGAGAAAAGTTCAAAATGACTCATTTTGTGTGTTTATTAATGTTTGTTTTTTGAAATGTTTGCACTTTTGAACTTTGTAAGTGCCTCATTCTTACTTCACTACATAAAACTAAAATTATTTATTTTCATGACACCTCCTTTCTGTCTCATGAAACCACTTTGTTTAGATATGCAGACCCGTGATGGTTTCTCATAATGTAGTGACTTGACTGTCTGAAGTATTACACTGTTATAGATTAATTGACTGTAAACTGATGTAAAAGCATAAATATTGTATCCATATTTAAGCTTCGACAAATGGCCTTGTGTTAGATCTTAGGAGCAGAGATTGTGACACAATTCCTGCCTTTGAATATGGAATCATGGAAAATGTGTAATAGAAAGCAATAATAACCCGAATCCTCCTGCCTCAAAAAAGTTCCCCAAATATCAAGATTTTTTTTAAAAAAATTAAAATCTAAAGCACACTAAGAAATGAATTTTATGTACTTGAAGAAGGAAGCTTATGAAATTGGATGAAGAACTTTCATACAGCCTTAATAATAGCATCAATATGTGATGTTTATATTAAAAAGGCATACTACAAAAGTTAATTTGGAGTTTACTTTTTTCTCCTAAATGTTCCAATAACAGGTCCCAGAAATTAACAAAATTTTACATTACTTTTTCCCCTCATACAAATGAATAAAAATAGTACTCCTGCTAAAAAAATACATATGCACACTCACTTAAAGATAAATTGATTTTTAATATTGTCAGCACTGCAGTGCAAGACTGCAATGCTCTAGCAAAGGGGACTAACAACTGTTCATAAAGATAAGCATAAACCTATTTTTTTCTTTCCACTGCTTCAGAATCCAAAATTTATTAAGTTTCATTTCCGTTGCAAAGATTAGCAGCAACTTTAAACTGTATTTTTTTGTTTTGTTTATTTGCTCTTTATAACTACTGTATAACACTCATTTAAATTTTCATTTAGACAAATGAAACTATTTAGCAATGTTAAAGTTTAAGCTTTTTCTGCAATATGAATATTCAGTAAATAGTGAAGATTTCTTTTGATAATTGAAGAATATTTTTACTTGAAGCCTGGCAGTAAAAAAGCATAATCTAGGATGAATAGATTATATCAGAAAGATCTGTTGAATCTGGAGGGCTCAACAGAGTGGTAAAATATGCATCATGGTGATGCCATGCAAGCTCCACCCTTTATGTATATGCATGCAACATTACAAAGAATATACAAAATGGGCAGAGTCTGTACTGCAAGTCCTAATATGCTTTTCATCATTTGTTCATCCCTCTCCCAGCAGACTCTCATGAGTTAGATGCAAGATGGACATTGAATCATTTACCTCATCACTGTCAAAATACTTTGGAAGATCATCGTATTTTAATTAACATAATTATCATATAGCAGCAATTGGATGATTTCTTTACAAATTACTTGAAATGTCGTATAATGCACACATGTTTTGCAGTAAAAGGCATACACCGAAGTCACTTGCCGTAGAAAGAATGCCTAGTTGGGCATTCTGTTTTATATAAGACTATCAGTTGGTTTTTATATAAAACAGAATGCCAAACTAAGTAATGATTCTTTCTATGGCAAGTGACTTCGGTGTATGTCTTTTACTGCAAAACATGTGTGCGTTATACGACATTTCAAGTAATTTATAGCCCTTATTGGAGCCCTGGTGGTGCAATGGTTAGAATACAGTATTGCAGGTTGACTCTGCTCACTACTAGGAGTTTGAACCTGATCAGCTCAAGGTTGACTCAGCTTTTCATGCTTCTGAGGTAGGTAAAATGAGAACCCAGATTGCTGGGGGCAACATGCTAACACTGTAAACTGCTTAGAGAGTCCTGTGATGCACTATGAAGTGGTATGCAAGTCTAAGTGCTATTGCTATTGTTGAAACCCACATGCAGCATGTATGGGTTGTCGGTCTCTCTTGATGTTCACCAACTACTTTATTATGGGATAGATACCACCTGTTGAGATGAGTTAACCTTTGAGCAAGGTGGGAAACTCCAAAGAAGACAGAAGATATAGAACTACTACACCAATAAACAATAAAATTAACCTGAATCGAGTTATACCCCAGAAAAAAATTATCATTCTTTGGTCATTAGTGAATCAGTTATCATTCTTTGGTCATTAGTAAAAAACCATTATCATCTTTGGTCATTAGTGAATCAGATATAAAGGCTTTCTTTTCCTTTTTCCAGTGTCAAAACTCTCCACAGCCTTTAATAACTGGAATCTATGAATCCACAAAAATACTGTAGTTGGAATTCAAAATGTATTTGCCATATCAGGCTCTCTGAACAGAAGACAGTGGAAACTTTCACATGCTGTGAATGTGCTGAGGTTCTCATTTGACGTTATTGCCATGCTGGATTTCCTAATTTGATACTTTAGCCCATTTTGTTATTGATGAGAACTCTCTGAGCACAACAATTTGCACATCCTGGCAAACAGATCTTGGTCAATATAGCTTTTATTACCCATTTGTGTTTTGCAATAGCAAACAGTAGCAGTTTCATTTTATAAAAACACTATTGCCTCTGGATAAGAAAGATCAAGTGAGTCATTACAACCAACTTCCTGTCAATACAAGACTGGTCATTCATATTTGTCAACTTAAGCTTCAGAAAACTAATCATATAATATTCTCATCCATAAGTGCTTCCTTTGCTAGCTTACTTATTTCCTAAACAAATAAACATCCAGCACAATGATTTTCCACATGAATTATTTAGCATCATGGGAAGCTTCATTCTGATGTATCATAAATGAATATGTCCTACCTGCCATGGGAAAACATCTTTGAAAAAAAAATAGCACATTCTTGATAAAATTAGTATGGTGGTTCTGGTTTGAATGTTTTTTTTAAACCAAGCTGTATATAAAGATTAATTTTTTGCAGTTTCCCTGTTAATGAAATGAATCTTGATATTATTAGCTTGGAGAGTTTAATTTTCAGATTCATCCAGAAGCACCAGATTTGAAGATGTGACACTGAAGGCAACAGGAGGTGAGCAAGATTTGGATATTGTATAGATCAGGAATCTCAAAATTACAGCCTGTTCCACCTGTATAGCCCAATATTCTTGCAGCTGAGTCTATGGCCTGTCTTATTTACTGTGGCTTTATGATGGGAGGCACAGCTCTAGGTCTGGGCCGGCCAAGCTAAAGGGTGGCTGCACTTGTATCCCTGGTCTGCTGCGAGACCATCTCCTTCCATCCAGCCATGGGGTTCTGTGTATCTGTGGTCATTTTTGCTTTGGCTGACAGAGAGAATGAATTCCACAAGTTTGGTCACCATACCTAAGTGGTAATATCTATGGCTTCTCACTGTGGTGATTCCTGTTCTGGTCCATTGCTCTTGGTCTTTTTTCTCCCTGACAGCAGATGCTACAGCAGATAGCCTGCCTCCTCATTGACCCAGCAGTTCCCCAAGAATAGCAACATTTTCATAAGCTGTATACTTTTCTCCCATGAGTATGATACTTTTTCTAGAGTTTAGTAATATATCTTGTTGATATATTCTTGCATGATGTTATAATACCACATGTTTCTTGCCTCATAATAGCTCCAATACCTTTAATGTTTTGCTGTCTGAAAAAGTGTTGGGCTGAGGATTCAGCTGACATCCATGTGAACTAAAAAAAAAAATCTGAACACTTGTGTGAAAGTAGCACAATTATGACTTGCCTTTGGCATGTAGATGTTATCTCTTTTTATTGTGTTATCTAAACTAGCTGCAATTAAAT
>NW_015386225.1:264627-319197 GCF_001527695.2 Protobothrops mucrosquamatus | reverse complement strand
GGGGGGGGCCAGGAAGGCCGCTCCGCCGGCTCCGCCCAACCTGGTTGGAGAAGCGCCATTCCTCTCCCTCTTTCTCTCTTTCTCTCTCTCTTTCCTCTCTCTTTCTTTCCTCTCTTTCTCTTTCTCTTTCCTCTCTCTCTTCCCTCTTTTTCTTTCTCTCTCTCTTTCCTCCCTCTTTCTCTTTCTTTCTCCACGGAAAGGTTGGGGACCTCTGCTCTATAGCATCACCCTGTGGCACACACAGTATTATCCATGTAACTGCCTTTACTGCATAACACTGCCCATGCCACCAATCTGTCTATGCTTTGTAGAACCTGCACATGACACCTGCCTGCTGCAGAACCTGCCTGTGGCTCTCACCTGCAGTTCTAGCCTGCTGACTGCTTTCTGGCATTCCTGCCACTTCTCACGTCATGGTCATGTGGGGGGTCCTCACTTGTGGTCCTGGTGGTTATGATGGCAACCAGGTCTGTCACGATTGTCATTGCTAAGTGATGCAGTCACATGACTTTGTGCTTTACAATTGTATTAGTTAGCAATAGAAGTCCAGGCCCAGTTGCTTTCATATCCTGAAGACTACCTGTAATGAGGTTTTGCAAATCTTTGCTTTAATTTTTCATATGACATTTTACAAATCCAGTCACTAACATATTGTTTTCCATTCAGAGTTAATTTGCCTTGGATTCATATTTAACCACTATGGTAGTTGCAGTATTTAAAACTTTTGTTTCACTGGTCAATACAGGAAAATAAAAGCTAACTTATATTTTCCATCTGAAATCTAACTCTACGATTATAAAAATGTCAATGCTATGTTAGAACATCCCAATAATATTTTTGGCTTCTAATTGGAGGGATTTTTGTTCAAAAAATGAATTGTTATATTATCACACTCTAGTTTTATAGCATAATCTCATGATAAAAAGAGAAGAAAGTTTAAGGGAAAAAGTATTTTCCTCAAAGGTTTAGGTGTGCCTTAAGAGGATTTTTGTGCACTTTGCAAGCCTTGTTATTTGTAACCTTTCACTGGCTTTGAAAGTTGTAAAACCTGACAGATAAGTTTATCCTTTCCAATCGATAAGGGCAGTGGTATGCTCAAAACAGCAAAGGGACAGCCAGCTCCTAATCAGTGCGGATCAGACTGAAATGGGTTTGAGTTAACAGAGTTTTTGTACCTGAGCATGAGATGTTTTGAAAAGTTGTTTTTTCAACACAAGATCTGACTCAGTTAAGTAAAAGAAGATTCATCTAAAACTCGGCGTCTTTGGAACAACATTCCACTGACTTGGGATGAGGAAATGGCAGCAGCTACTGCGTTGCAGATTGTAGGACTGATCCTTGGAGGCATTGGCACTGTCGGGACCTTTGCCATCACTGGCATGCCCCAGTGGCGAGTGACGGCTTTCATTGAAAACAACGTGGTGGTCTTTGAGACAATTTGGGAAGGCCTCTGGATGAATTGCATAAGGCAAGCGTCCATCAGGATGCAGTGCAAGGTCTATGACTCCCTCCTGGCTCTCTCACCAGATCTGCAGGCTTCAAGAGGCTTGATGTGTGCGGCCTCGGCTCTGGCATTCATCGCTTTTGCAGTGGCTGTTCTTGGCATGAAGTGTACCCAGTGCACAGGAAATGATGACCGCATCAAAGGCTATATTCTGCTCGCAGGTGGCATCTCCTTCATCCTGACTGGCATCGTGGTGCTCATCCCAGTGTGCTTTGTTGCCCATAACATTATCCGAGACTTCTACAATCCCGTTGTCACAGTAGCTGAGAAGCGAGAACTTGGAGAAGCTCTTTACATAGGCTGGGCTTCAGCTTTCTGTCTTGTGGCTGGAGGGGCAATTTTATGTTGTTTCTGCCGTTGCGATGAAAAAACCCGAAGCTACCGATACTCATTGCCCTCACAACCGACCACCTACCGCAGCCAAAATGTTCAAAGAAGAGCTGAGAGTGCATATTCTAAAAGTCAATATGTTTAGTTGTCTTGATCCAAGAGGAAGAATCTTTTACATCCAACATGAAATCTAATAAGGTGAGAAGAAGCTTTGGTCATGTAATGTACTCTGCATACTGGAATGCCACTTTATCATCTATGAACTCTAAAACAAAAGACAGAAAATTTAGATATTTCAGAGTAGGAATGGAACTTGAAGCTGGATCTTGTTTTCAATCTGTCCTTTTGTAACTAATCTCTATTAAGAAGCATTCCCATATTTATACTCTGTGACACATACAGATCTGCAGAGGCGTGGGAGGAATATTGTTGTCACTGGTAAACATTTAAGCCTTGCTGAAGTTTTTTATATTCAAAATGTAATGTCTAAAATATACCATATGATATATTATGAAGGTGGTGGGGAAAGACTGAAAATGTACACTTTAAATCTATAAATGATTATTTGCATAAGTAGTCTTTTTAATAAAATGTTCTTCAGTTGTCAGAAAGAATGAAATTATATGTTTGAAATAGTTGATTTTCATTTTCTGTCAGAATGTTTCTTTAGTTTTGCCCCAAAGCATTAATATTTTGTGTAAATGTAATGCTTTTCGAGTAATTAAAGTTTATGTTTGTTATCATTGTAAATTGTAATCTGACATTAATTTGATGTGAATTCTATTTCATTCTGCAGTTAAAGAATGTTATTATTAAAAAATATTGCACATTGCATCAGATAACAAGTTTTCTGTGACTTTTCCAATCGCTCTTTGGGTAAATCTAATTTGTAATCAAAATGTGAAATATATAGTAACCATGGAAAATATCTCACGTGACTGACCAATAGATGGATTTTGAGGGGAAAATGTTTCTGAGTAGCTAGTAGGATTTATTTTAAGTTATATATTTTCTATCAGGGTGGGTTGCATGTACAGAGCACTTAAACTTTTATATTCGACAGGCCTAAAGGAAATGCAGCCATTCATATTACAATGTGTTAAAATAGCTGCTGAGATTGCTTACAGATTTTAAAAGGTTAATAATGTCAATCACACAGCTATAGACATGCATTCTTCTTCTAGAAAAAAGAATGAGATATTCCTCTCATAGATTGCTTGAGCTGAAATATGGCAGGAAACTGATTACAGCAATAGAACTATGGTGGAGGACAAGTTGCCTATTCGGTATTATTTATATTGTTGCAGATTAAAACTTTGCATAGTCATACAGCTTATAGTTAGTGAAGAACACACAAAATGCTTTTAAAATCAACAATAGGAAGAAGCTGTGCAATCCAATTGCATTAACCGGGGTATGTATTTTACTGTTAAATATTGGATTTAGAACGTACTTTCAAATATCACAAGTGCAGTTTACATCAAGATGATTATTAGATTTGAGGGAAATTGCACAACTGGCCATTTTGGAATAGAGTAGCCCTTACAATAGTTCACTTAGTGACGATTTGAAGTTACAGCGGCACTGAAAAAAAATGACATGATTATTTTTTACACTTACAACCTTTGCATCATCCCCATGCTCACATGATCAAAATTCAGATGCTTGGCAATTGACTCTTATTTATGATGGTTGCAGTGTCCCAGGGTCATGTGATCACCTTTTGCGACCTTCTGACAAGCAAAGTCAGTGGTGGGATTCAGCTGGTTCCCACCACTTTGGCAGAACCGGTAGCTAATTTTTTGTTGCCCAGCCCCAGAATGGACTTCCGGAAGCAGCATCCACACAGACAACTGGTTGTTCCCACCATTGAGCAAAGTCAATCATGGAGCTTAACAACCTTATTACTAACTTAACAGCTGCAGTGTTTCACTTAACAACTGTGGCAAGAAAGGTCATACAATGGGACAAAAACTCACTTAACAATTGTCTTGCTTGGCAACAGAAATGTAGGGATCTGTTGTCATAAGTCGAGGATTATCTGTGGTCTTTTTCTATTAGTATTGTTAAATGATGGCATTTTGAACATTGGAGATGTGAACTGGGGATAAAAAAGAGTAAACTTCCTTTGCTAACTTTCACTTCATTTGATGCAACAGAGTATCCCAGCCTTCCACAACTCAGAGGCTCCTATATATTGGGCTAAAGCAAATGGGAGTTGTAGACCAATGTATTTGGAGAGCAAATAGCAGATTTCCAGACACTGTACAATCTAACAGATATTGAAAGTAAGGTGCCTTTCTTTTAATAGAGGTTATCCAATTTGTTGTTGAAATCTGGAACTGAAATCCTAATAATTTTCCTGACTTTAATGTAAAATTGTAAATTAGGAAAAACAAATCAAATTCTCAATATTCTTTGGAAATCTGAAAACCAGTATAAGGGCTGTCTGTGTTAGTATAATTCACAATCCTTATAGTCTCATTCCCTCTCTTTCCATTGAAGTGTTGTTGTTTTTTTGCTTTACTTCCCTCAAGTTTCAGCATTATCTCCTATCATCTTGGACTTCATGTCTTCAGTATGCTTATATTATATTCATGGTTATAAAAAATAAATGCAGTTTGTCTTTAATTAAATCTCTGTGGCTTAATTCTGTTCTTCAAATAAATACTTCAGGTATTTTATACAGTTAGTTATGGAAGATGTTATATAAATAGCTTCTGTTTAAATTATTTGATCTCTTTCATTATGTATTTATAGTCTAAAATAATTAGTGGTAATAGTACAACTATTAAGATTTGCTGGGGAGGACTTTGCAAAAATGCCTTCATTTTAAAGATCCACTGGTGGGTTAAGAGGGCAAACCTCATTCATCTCCAATGTATGGCATAAAGTGAATTTGGCATCTGCTGACTACTTCCTCAGTTGAGCAGATAGGAATAATTATATATCTATATTACCTTTTCTTTTTTAAACCTGAAAAGGTTTTAAACTGAGTACCCAAATAGCACAGGCTGCTTTTCTTCTTTTTCTCTCTGTGCTTAAATGCATGTTTGCTATTTCATTCACAATTTGAATTTTCTTGAGTTTTGATACATTACATTTTAGCATGCCACATTGCTCCACACTTAGAATGAAGCTAAATAGTTATAACAGTCATTGTAAATGAGTGCTTTGAAGAGAGACTACACATAGTTAAGATCAGAGCTAAGAGCAGTAACAGGTAAAGATAACCCATCAGTTTGGTTTTCTTCAGTTTCTCATTTTTTTCTTGCATCAATTCATTTTACCCATCAGCTAAATGATGCTATTTAATAGAGGAACCCTGGAGCCATTCTGCCAGATCTAGTGGGATGAATAGAAATGATCAGAGACAGGATGTCTCTGGCTCTGTGCCACTTATAGCTGTGTAGATAAAACCAGCACCTTGATTTGCCTCCAGAAGCTAATGTAATTCATAAAGCAGTGGTGTTACATATTCACATGGCTATATTCTGTACCAGTTGCAGCTTTGAAATGGTCTTCAAAGGCAGTCCAATGTAAAATGAATTGCAAAAGACCCAGCAGGAAATGACTAAGGCATGAGTGATGTGAGTGGAGTTTCCTGATACAGTAACAGGTGAAATTGGTGCTCAAGATGGAATTAAAGTCCCTTCTGGTCATGACCATCATATGCGCCTCCAGCATCTAGATTTCACCATTTAGATTTTAACTAGGAGTGGGAGAGAGGTGAGCTGTACACAGTGATGTTGGGACTGGATCTAGTATTTGCCCTCTACACTGACCGAAACTGGCCTCAGAGGAAGAAGGAAACTCTCATAAAACCATGTTCTCAATTCCTAACCTCCGAAACTGATCCAGAAAAAACATAATAATTGAAAGGCCACTGAAAGATCAAGGAAGGCCAGGATGGATGCATCAACCCCATCCTGAAACCATCAGAGGTTATTGTTAAATGTGATCTATTCATCTCCATGTTATAACCTGGCCTGAAACCCAGCTGAAATGGGTCTAGAATAATGAGCTTTCCTCAGGGCTTTTGGAACTGCAAGACCATGGTCCATTCAATCATAGAACTGTTGGTTTTACTGAAGAAAGTAGTAGGTTTAGTTCACCTGTAGTTGATAACATGTTTTAGCAACTAGTAGGAGACCTACCTTTTTCAGACGATACACAGATGTTGTCAGTGTATAATAGTATTGATCTAGAATGGATCAAGCCTAACTGAATAACAGGTAATTTCTTACACTGACTTGGACCAGTACTGTTTGAGTTTATTGTAACTATACAACATGAGTAAAATTTTAAATAATCAAAATCAAAATTTACACTTTGACAGCCTGAGAATTAGAATTCTTAACTGGTACTGGCTCACTTTAATTACTTTTCAAATTTGATGAAGTATGCAAATCAATAGTAATATAACTCTTATGTTGATGAAGGTAAACTAATTGTCAGGGAACAATATTTAGTCAGAGAACTTGGTAACCCTGATTTCCAAACAAACAAATCAGACTTACAAATTTCTAGTAAGCAAAAGACTTTGGGAGAAAGAACCTTTCACTTCAGCCATACTTTTTTGTTTCTGATACAGTATGTTGCCTGGAAGTAGATCTGGCTCACTATATAGATTGAAGAACAAAAGGAGAAGATGTGGGTGGAGGCTGCCATAATATTGTAATGCTAAAAAAATAAAACAAGATTACTGCAAATATTTTCATAATTGCTGAGCTTTAACTTCCAATAAATAATCTCAGGTTGTCAAAGCACTACCAGGACTTTATAGACATTTGGATGCATAAGACTTCACCAGTGTTTCGGTTCATTAACTTCAAGATCTATTTATCTTGTTTTTGCTTATCTGTGTTAAAAGAACTGCTCGAGCAATGTAATTCATTGATTTGGAGAATTATCAGGGCATAGCTTGAAAAAGACATTCTGCACACTATTTTTTACTAATTATAAATGCATTACTAATTTCATAACTAATGAATGAAAACAGGGACCCTCGATGTGTCTACATAAATCAGTGGTTCCCAATCTTTTCTATACCCCGCTTCTGATATACAGTATTCTTGCACCCCTTACAAAAGTTCGAAATAATGGCAATGAATTATGCAATTTTGAAAACCCAAGTTTTCGCACCCTCTGGAATATCATCTCGCAACCCCAGGGGGTGCGGGCACCCCTGGTTGGGAACCCCTGACATAAATAATTCACATTCAACTATTTCTTGAAACATTATCAAATTTCCTAAACCCAGCCTTTGATTTTTGTCATCAACTCGTCAATATATTTTAGCAGACAGAACACCAAGTTCATTTTGCCCATTGTATTTTGACACTGATGCAATCATTATTGTTGTAGAATAATTATCAGCACTATAGTTAGAACCAAATCATTTAATTATAGTCTTGTAGAAACATTGAAATTCAAAAAAGCATCAGCGTCAAGTATAAGTTAGACTCACCCTTCCCAAGGATATGATTTGTTACCCAGGTATTAAGTCTTGCTTTTCTAGGCTCGTGGAAAAGATATATAGCAGTTTCCTCCGAATAGTCAGATGTGATCTGAACTCTTCACTGGTATAGATGGAGACGATCTTAAATTCATCTGATCCAGGAGGAAATCATGAATACATTGCCATCTTTTCAGAGGAATGAAGATCTTCTTTAGAAAGAATATTCTGTCTGTTGCTTTTCTGGGTGCAATTTTCTGAGATGGCTTTTTGTCCAATACAAATGATGGCTTGGCTGCTTGGGATCATTGGCATGTTTGGAACGGTTATTGTCACTCTGATGCCGCAGTGGAAAGTATCAGCCTTTACAGGAAACAACATCATAGTCTTTGAGACTATTTGGGAAGGCTTGTGGATGGTATGTGTCAGTCACATCAAGAATTATCAGTGCGAATTCTACAAATCCATTCTGGCCCTTCCACCTATGTTGGACGCTGCCAGAGGATTAATGTGCACGGCTTGTGCACTGTCAATTATTGCTTGTCTGACTGCTTTTGCTGGCATGAAATGCATTCAAAGTCCAGGCAGTAATGAACAAGTCAAAAGAAACATTTTATTCACAGCTGGAGTAAGCTTTTTCCTAGCTGGGGTTTTTGTGCTGATTCCTGTTTCCTGTATTGCCAACGCTATCATCGAGGATTTTTATAATCCAGAAATCCAAGCTGCTCGGAAACGTGAATTGGGAGCTGCTCTCTATTTAGGCTGGATCTCAGGCGCATTTCTAATCTGCGGAGGTGGCATGTTTTGTGGTTTCTGCTGCTGTCCTGAAGAACATGAAATATATCAGCATTCAGCACCATGCAGCCAAATCAAGCCTATGGCAATGCGTTCCTATGTATGATTCCTTCAGGTCTGCATCCTGAACTTGTGTGGGACAAAGAAATGAATGTTTGGATTCTAACTTTAAATCCAGGACAATACAGTTTTATAGATCCCATCAATACCACTGATTTGCAGAAGCAGGTTTTCATCTAGGAATATGCTCTTTGGGCAGATAACGTCCTTTACTTAGCAATGCAACATGTAACACTATGAAGACATTGTACTTGCTGCAAAACTGTCAGGCTGTGTCCATAAGGTATTGTGTTTTCAGGGAAAGAAAATTAGATTAAATCTGTTTTCTCCTGCTTTTGAAGTTATCTTGATCAGGATGAACGTTATTCCTAATATTTTGATGTGAAATGTATGCTTATATATAGATAGTGCGATACACACACCCATATAGACAAATTTCAGTTACATTGAAGCATTTGTGCTGTCACATTTTGAAGACTGAAAGCTTGCAGATGAATTTTTAATCTGCTGAATTTTGAAGGGAAAAAAATCTACTATATTATAGTTAATATCTATTTTCTTTAGTTTTTCTTTTTAATTTGTCAATCTAAAAATAAAAAGTTTATCAAGCCCTAATTTAGGGTTGTTGTTTTTTACCTAAGAATCCCTAGATCTGTGGATTTTAGCTCCCAGGCATATGAAGCTAACATAATCATTGCTAAGAATTATGGTTGTTGATGCAGCTAAAAGGACCTAGGTTAGGGAAAATTGGCTTAATGGGTCACAATATTTTACTGATATTTCTGTTTGATGGGTCATGATTAGTTAAAAAAACACAGAAGAAATAGGAGGGAAAGTAGATTTGTGTATATGGAGGGCCAGTACAACTTTAACAGAGAGAACAATTCCAGAGTAAGTGTATTAAAGGCATGCATTAATTTTAAAATATGACAAAACTTGGTAAATGGGAAAAAGACATTAAAAGCGTCTTTTAGTTTTAAGAGATTTGATCTTGTATGTTATGCCTGATTATGCTTCTTTTCTAAGTTCTATTTGCTAAATGACGCCTCTTACATAAAAATATGAGTAAAGGCCCTGGGATCTGGTGAATAAACAACCTTTGAGTTTATAACAAAGAGCAATTTTTGGTGCAGTGTAAATTATTGGATTTTTCTAGTTTTTGCCAAGAAACGTATAGTGTGGCTTTCAGCATTTGCCTGCTCAATGTTCAATAAGTTTCTGGGTAACCTATCTTTGTGGTTATGTTCAGGACAAAATAGATACATATTACAAAGAAAAAGTTAATATAAACTACAAGCTCTAATAGTAAGATTTGCTCTCTGTCTGTCTGTCAGTCTATCTGTCTGTCTGTCTCTTTCTGCAGGTTACCATATAACCTGAATGAAAATATACACAAAACACATACTATATTACAGTATAGTACCTAAATTATATTACAGTACAGTACAGTACATATTATAATTAATTAGTTATAGCTGCCTGTTCCCATAGATTTTTGGACAACTTATAAATACAACACAAAATAATAAAAACAGTTAAGTCTAGACTAAAACAATCAAACAATAAGACATCAAACCAAACCATGGCCCCCACAAGGACATCAACCTGAGACCAGGTCTTAAGACTTTTTTGAAGCCTTAGGAGAGAGGGTGTTATCCGCCCTCTTTGGAGGGTGCTGTTTCAGAAGGCAATAGCTACAACAGAGAAGGCACACTTCCTTAGTTCTCTAAGATGACAATATTTAATAGAAGGGACCTGGAATGTACCCACTCTCCTGGAATCTATCAGTCGGGCAGAAAAAGTTGGAGATAGACAGCCTTCAGAGGTCCAAGCCATAAAGAGTTTTTCTAAATAAGGGCCTGAAACCTCAATTGTATCCAGAAGCTGACTGGTAACCAGAGCAACTCACTCAGTAGCCGTGTCATATGGACATACTAGAAAGTGCCTATTATTTTCACACTTACGACCGTTGTAGCATTCCCATGGTCATGTGATAAAAATTCAGACACTTGGCAACTGGCATATATTTATGACTGTTGCAGTGTCCTGGGGTCATGTGATCACCTTTTTCAACCTTCTGGCAAGCAAAATCAATGGGGAAGCCAGATTCACTTAACTACATTACTAACTCAACAACTTGCAGTGATTCACTTAGCAACTGTGGCAAGAAAGCTCATAAAATTGGGCAAAACTCACTTAACAACTGTCTTGCTAAGCAACTGAAATTTTGGGCTCAGTTGTGCTCATACGTGGAGGACTATCTGTACAGCTTCCAAATAACAACAACAACAACAACAACAACAACAATAATAATAAAGTTGGAAGGGACCTTGGAGGTCTTCTAGTCCAACCCCTTGCTCAGGCAAGAAACCCTATACCATTTCAGATCTTCAAGAGGAGCACCATGTAAACTATACCTAGGTAAAAAGAATGGTATATGGCAGTGGTGGCGAACCTATGGCACGCGTGCCAGAGGCGGCACTCGGAGCCCTCTCTGTGGGCACATGCACCGTCATCCCAGCCCCGCCTCCTCCCATGGCCCCCTCCTCACCAGCAGCCCCCCTGGAGAGCCACCCCCAGGTGCGGCCCACGCAAAGCAGTGCAGCCAAGGACATGGTAGCCTGGCAGCGGGGACAAGACTCCGCCCTTGCAGCCTGTCATGCACAGATGATGCTGTGGGGCACGGGCAGAGGGCATGGTCACCATAGCGCTGTTGGGCTGCCTTGGTGATCTGTGGCGGGTCGTGGAGGTGGTGGGTGGCCCAGTGGGCAGGTGGAGCGGGGACAGGGGTGGGGGGCAGTTTTGGGGCACTTGGTCTCTAAAAGGTTCGCCATCACTGGTATATGGAGTTATGATGTGAGCTTCTTAAATTTTAATCAGCGTTCACCCAGGCCAGCAGCTAAATGGATGTTCTCTGAGAAAAAGCTTGAATTTCCAAGAAAGCTGTGATAACCATGAAGTATTGATTTTGAGGAAACATTTTCCATTTCCCATTTACAGTGTGCTACAGAGCATAAGAGAATGGATTCAATTAAGGTGGTGTTTGGACACTTGACCATATACGATAGCGATTTCTAGATTCATCATCATCTAGTAGAAATCCGGCATAAACCAAAATGATAGAAAAAGAAAATATGTCACAATGTCATGACACACAGAACATTATTTCCAGTTTGCAGCACAACATATGCCTCATACTTCATCCAGCCCTGGTCATTCTGTACAGACACCTATGTAACCAGGTTTTTCCGATAGCCAAACCAAAATCCTGCCACCGTTCTTCCTATGTTTTAATCTCCAGGCCTTTAATCATCTTAGTTGCTCTTCTCTGCACTATTAGCTATTAGCTCTCCCCTGAGCCCGCAACGAATCCCATCTTTTCAGCAACCTCGGGCAACAGAAAGAACACAACACAACAGCTCCAGGAATTGTGAGAGAGTTTGAGTTTCTTTGTAAAATATATGCTAAACATATGTAGCATAGGTGTGCAAGCACAGCATCTCTCTGAGTCTTTTTTCTGACTTCTGAGTAATTGTCCCTCCCCCGAAAAAAGATGCTGCTGCTTTTAGGAGTTTTCTTATTAAAGTGAGTATGACTCTTAAAACAGCTGCATCCCTTTACAGGCTTGGCCTGAAGTCTGGGGAAAAATCAGAGCAGTGCTGACTTTGTGCATGTATGAAGTTGGTGTCATTGCTTTGGAATCATTTTTAAAGTATGCACCAATATTTGAGAATGCATAGTGGAACATAGTGGGTTTTTTTTTGCACTTTATTAAACAATACCTGGAATCTATAACTATTTGAAAGTTCAGGAATGGACATTGCATTATCAGCCAGCAACTCCTACATATAAAAATTTATCACCCTGAAACCTACCATTTTAAGAATTTTTGAGTCTGTTGAGTCAGAGACCAGCAGAGTTTCATAATGAAGCAGCACCAAGAATTTGTTTTTCTGGTATTTCAGAGAAAACCTATTTCCTGAAAATTGTACATATGAAGATAGCAAGTAATTGTTGGGATGGGACCTACTGACAGTTTTCTCCCCCCGCCCCCCCAAAAAAGAGTGGCTGCAGTACAGTGAAGCCTTACTGGCCAAAGTGCAAATATCAGTGCAAATATTTTTAGGGTATATTAATAAACCTAGAAATATTTTTGTTATGAGTGCCATTTCCTGTTTACCCTTTCTCAGACAAATACTTTGAAATAATCCAAGGAAAGGTGGTAGGGATAGAAAATGTCAATGAATGACTTCTTAGAACAGTGGTTCTCAACCTTTTTAATGCTGCGACCCCAACCGGTCGTAAGTCGAGGACTAAACCGGTCATAAGTCAAGGACTAAACCGGTCATAAGTTGAGGACTAAACTGGTCGTAAGTCGAGGACTAAACCGGTCGTAAGTCGAGGACTTTCCCTGCCCAGGAGCGCCGCACATGCGTGGTTCCGCCCCCTGTGCCGGCCAAGGCATAGCTGGCAAGCGGCAGAGATGGAGCAGGCCGACCACCAGCCGGCCCAGCTCAAGGGAGGTAAGGCACCCGCCGGAAAAGGGGAAAAAAATGGCGGACAGCCTTGCTTGGTGACCCCCGTGAAATGGCCGATTGACCCCAAATGGGGTCGTGACCCATAGGTTGAGAACCGCTGCCTTAGAAGGTAATTTATTTCAAAACTTTTAAAACACAATAATCAGTTAAAATATTTTCCAGAATTGCTGATAAAGTTCAAGAATAAGAGAGATAAAGCCTTAAAATCTCAAATACACCAAACAGAGGGGAAAAAAAGAGGAGGATGACAGAGGAGGAGGAGGAGGAGGATATTTTTTGAGGAGCTAAAGAACTAAAGAGAAGCAGAGATATGGGGGTAGTTTCTAAGTTACTAAAATAAACCACCTTGTTTGAAATATTTGAAATTCTAGTCCCGGGTTTCGGAAGTAATAGGAAAATAAGCTATATGTGGGCTTATTTTCTAGCTACATTATGGATTCATATAATGAAGCATGGTGTCTGAACAAGTATGCTAATTTAAATATATTTTAAAGGAGAAGTAGCATTATGATCAACGTTTCTTTATCTGAAGAAGGGGCTGCTTGCTTTCACAATGATTCCTCCTTTACGTTGTATAAAACAGATGAATGCAAATGATGGGAATATATTTACATTTCAATACTGATAATAAGGTATGAGATTCACATGGCAAATAATATCTTGACTATAGCTATGTTTAGAGTTGCTAAGATAACACAACGAATTCCTTTGAGATTATTTTTTAAATACAAATGATTCATCTCTCCAACTTTATGCATATTGATTCAGAATAAAATTCCTCCCAAATTAGGAGGATGTAAAGGATTAACATTTATATCTATTGTTCTGCCCTGAATAAACAGCTTAGTCCTATTTACTTGTGTAATGGACAGCCCCGCTCCCTCTCCAGGCAAGAACAAGTCCTTCTGGGACAAAGTTTGGTTGCAACAGCTGGAAGAAGGGATATTGTCCTTGATTTGTTGAACAAACAATATTTGTCTTGGCTCATGTAAGACTCAACTAACATCAGACAAGCCATACAGTATGTTTGCGAACTGCTGGAAGTGCTGCTTTAGTGTATTTGTATTTATGAACAAGAACGGTCTTTGTTTCACAGATCAGTTTGAAACAGCCAACTTGTTCATCCAAGTGGGAGTTTTATTTTCCATCTGAATATCTGAAACTTCATTCGATTTAAAACAGCAACAACAATTTACTGTAAGTTATGAGGGATGGCTTAATGGAAATATAAATTTAAACTTATTAGGGCAGTTTTCATGTTTTTGAATCCTAGCTGCAACAATAAATAAAGAAGTTCACCTGAAAATGTGTTAATATCGGGGTCTGGCAGAATTCTGGTTTTAAGGAAATTGATTCGCCTTCAGTCCAACATTGGAAAACATTTTAGGAGCTGATGAAATATACTGAGATTTGTATAATGTAAAGCTCGTCTAACTGAAATCAAAAAGTTATTTTTGATAACTTTTTTATTTATTTATTTTTTTGGTACAAGCTCAGTTTCAGATATTGTCTCTTATGCTTTGTCAAACTGCCTTTTTTCAGATTACAGATTTGATAAGGATGCCTACATAACTGATACATGAATCTGTAGTACTTCCAGGATGATATACAGTCAGTAGCAAATCGAAAATTTCAGTCTTCAAACTGATGATGCCTCTGTTGTATAATTGCCCTGCCTCATCATGGGATTCTTCATTCATACTGAATCCTGAATGTTACATTTTTCCATTTGTATAACTCTATGTTTTCCAACAGATTCTTTCAAGACACGGGTGTCAAACTTGCGATGTCATGTGACGTCATGATGTATCGCGACTTTTTCCCCATTGCCGGCAATGGGGTGGGCGCGGTTTTGGCGTGACGCATCTGGCCCAAGGACCAGCAGTTTGACACCCCTGTTTCAAGAGCTTCTTCATCAATGATCAACAATATCAGAGGAGCAGGTGTGACCAGGCAAAGCCCCAATTCTTTTCATGTGCATCACATATATATCAAACACATATAAAAGAGGTAGGGCTACTATAATTGTAGTCTTGCCTATCACTTTGACACACATGACCATTCCAGAAGATACACCTAGATTCCTTAATCCTTTTTCTTACCCTTGAAAATCACTTACAGGTAACGCTTGACTTATGACTACAATTGGGAATGGAATTTCTGTCACTAAGTGATCAGTCATTATGTGAATCTTCAATATTATGACCTTTTTGCCACAGTTGTTAATTGAATCACTTTGTTGAGTGAATCCAGTTTCCCCCATTGACTTTGTTTGTTGAAAGTCAATTGGGAAGGTCACAAGTGGTGATCACATGACTGCTTGGACTCTCTGACAGTTGTAAGTGCAAGCTCTGGTCGAAAGTCACTTTTTTTCAGTGCTGTGTAATTTTGAATGGTTGTTAAAAAAATGGTTGTAAGTCAAAATTACCTGTAACGAGGAAGGAACAAACAAATAGATGCACAATAACCTTTATTGTAGCACTAACAGTTCTTCACCCAAAGCATTTTTCTTCTTATTGATGGCCTCCTCCAGTGAACATGAATCAGGTCAAAAGTTTAACAATTGCCAATGTTTATTATTTATATCAGCCATCAAAGTTAGTTTGCTCATTAATAAACTTATCTTGCTTACTCCATTTCATCGATTGTTTCAGAAGGCATACAAAATCCATTACCATTTTATAAAAAGGGAAAAACGTCATACAATCTAAAAAGAAATCACAGATAAATCCATTACTATTTGTAAACTGACCCACTGTACAATATTCATTCTTACTTCCTTCTGCAATATCATTCTGTAATGGTGATATTGAAAGGTAGATAAACAAGTCTGCTTTTAGTCAAGCTTGACAGCTCATGACTTCATGGTCATGTTTGTATTGTTCTCTTGGCAATCTGGAAATAGTTTGCTTCTGCCTTCTTCTTCTGGGATGTTGTTGTTTGCTTTTTTTCTACCATATGGATTTTATGGTTACCTCTCATCCAGGTTCTGATCAAATCTGAACCTTTTAAGGTTTTAAGATTAAGCAGGTTTGGCTAGGTGCTGTCATCTAACTGGCAAAGCAGCGACAAAAAAGTTCAAAGGTGATACAATTTTCTGTTAAGTTACTGATGTCCTGATACATTGTCAGTTGTGATTCTAAAATGCACTAATAACCTTCAAATGTAAGCTTATTGCGTTTGCTTTCAAATCCAGTGACATTCTAAGCTTGGGGGTTGGGATGTCAAATCACTGCAAATGNCCAGGCAGTGTCGGCTGGCGACCCCCAGGGGGAGGGCCTTCTCTGTGGGTGCCCCCACCCTCTGGAACGAGCTACCCCCCGAGATCCGGACGATTCCGGATCTCCTAACCTTCCGCCGCGCCCTCAAGACATGGCTTTTCCAACAAGCGGGACTGACCTAGGGTGAATTTTAAATAGGGAATAATTTTTAAAAATTTTCCAAGATTTTAAATATGACACAGCTATTAATATATTTGCTTTTTAATTGGTTTTATAGGGGAAATGTTTTTTGTGTTGTTTTTTAACATGCTGTGAGCCGCCCTGAGTCCCTCTGGGGAGAAGGGCGGCATAGAAGTTTAAATATATTATTATTATTATATTATATATTATTCTTAGAACAGTGGTTCTCAACCTTTTTAATGCCGCGACCCCAACCGGTCGTAAGTCGAGGACTAAACCGGTCATAAGTCAAGGACTAAACCGGTCATAAGTCGAGGACTAAACCGGTCGTAAGTCGAGGACTAAACCGGTCATAAGTCGAGGACTTTCCCTGCCCAGGAGCGCCGCACATGCGTGGTTCCGCCCCCTGTGCCGGCCAAGGCATAGCTGGCAAGCGGCAGAGATGGAGCAGGCCGACCACCAGCCGGCCCAGCTCAAGGGAGGTAAGGCACCCGCCGGAAAAGGGGAAAAAAATGGCGGACAGCCTTGCTTGGTGACCCCCGTGAAATGGCCGATCGACCCCAAATGGGGTCGCGACCCATAGGTTGAGAACCGCTGCCTTAGAAGGTAATTTATTTCAAAACTTTTAAAACACAATAATCAGTTAAAATATTTTCCAGAATTGCTGATAAAGTTCAAGAATAAGAGAGATAAAGCCTTAAAATCTCAAATACACCAAACAGAGGGGAAAAAAAGAGGAGGATGACAGAGGAGGAGGAGGAGGAGGATATTTTTTGAGGAGCTAAAGAACTAAAGAGAAGCAGAGATATGGGGGTAGTTTCTAAGTTACTAAAATAAACCACCTTGTTTGAAATATTTGAAATTCTAGTCCGGGGTTTCGGAAGTAATAGGAAAATAAGCTATATGTGGGCTTATTTTCTAGCTACATTATGGATTCATATAATGAAGCATGGTATCTGAACAAGTATGCTAATTTAAATATATTTTAAAGGAGAAGTAGCATTATGATCAACATTTCTTTATCTGAAGAAGGGGCTGCTTGCTTTCACAATGATTCCTCCTTTACATTGTATAAAACAGATGAATGCAAATGATGGGAATATATTTACATTTCAATACTGATAATAAGGTATGAGATTCACATGGCAAATAATATCTTGACTATAGCTATGTTTAGAGTTGCTAAGATAACACAACGAATTCCTTTGAGATTATTTTTTAAATACAAATGATTCATCTCTCCAACTTTATGCATATTGATTCAGAATAAAATTCCTCCCAAATTAGGAGGATGTAAAGGATTAACATTTATATCTATTGTTCTGCCCTGAATAAACAGATTAGTCCTATTTACTTGTGTAATGGACAGCCCCGCTCCCTCTCCAGGCAAGAACAAGTCCTTCTGGGACAAAGTTTGGTTGCAACAGCTGGAAGAAGGGATATTGTCCTTGATTTGTTGAACAAACAATATTTGTCTTGGCTCATGTAAGACTCAACTAACATCAGACAAGCCATACAGTATGTTTGCGAACTGCTGGAAGTGCTGCTTTAGTGTATTTGTATTTATGAACAAGAACAGTCTTTGTTTCACAGATCAGTTTGAAACAGCCAACTTGTTCATCCAAGTGGGAGTTTTATTTTCCATCTGAATATCTGAAACTTTATTCGATTTAAAACAGCAACAACAATTTACTGTAAGTTATGAGGGATGGCTTAATGGAAATATAAATTTAAGCTTATTAGGGCAGTTTTCATGTTTTTGAATCCTAGCTGCAACAATAAATAAAGAAGTTCACCTGTAAATGTGTTAATATCGGAGTCTGGCAGAATTCTGGTTTTAAGGAAATTGATTCGCCTTCAGTCCAACATTGGAACACATTTTAGGAGCTGATGAAATATACTGAGATTTGTATAATGTAAAGCTTGTCTAACTGAAATCAAAAAGTTATTTTTGATAACTTTTTTATTTATTTATTTATTTTGGTACAAACTCAGTTTCAGATATTGTCTCTTATGCTTTGTCAAACTGCCTTTTTTCAGATTACAGATTTGATAAGGATGCCTACATAACAGATACATGAATCTGTAGTACTTCCAGGATGATATACAGTCAGTAGCAAATCGAAAATTTCAGTCTTCAAACTGATGATGCCTCTGTTGTATAATTGCCCTGCCTCATCATGGGATTCTTCATTCATACTGAATCCTGAATGTTACATTTTTCCATTTGTATAACTCTATGTTTTCCCACAGATTCTTTCAAAACACGGGTGTCAAACTTGCGACGTCATGTGACGTCGTGATGTATCGCGACTTTTCCCCCATTGCCGGCAATGGGGTGGGCGCGGTTTTGGCGTGATGCATCCGGCCCATGGGCCGGCAGTTTAACACCTGTTTCAAGAGCTTCTTCATCAATAATCAACAGTATCAGAGGAGCAGGTGTGACCAGGCAAAGCCCCAATTCTTTTCATGTGCATCACATATATATCAAACACATATAAAAGAGGTAGGGCTACTATAATTGTAGTCTTGCCTATCACTTTGACACACATGACCACTCCAGAAGATACAGCTAGATTCCTTAATCCTTTTTCTTACCCTTGAAAATCACTTACAGGTAGTGCTTGACTACAATTGGGAATGGAATTTCTGTCACTAAGTGATCAGTCATTATGTGAATCTTCAATATTATGACCTTTTTTGCCACAGTTGTTAATTGAATCACTTTGTTTGTTGAGTGAATCCAGTTTCCCCCATTGACTTTGTTTGTTGAAAGTCAATTGGGAAGGTCACAAGTGGTGATCACATGACTGCTTGGACTCTCTGACAGTTGTAAGTGCAAGCTCTGGTCGAAAGTCACTTTTTTTCAGTGCTGTGTAATTTTGAATGGTTGTTAAAAAAATGGTTGTAAGTCAAAATTACCTGTAACGAGGAAGGAACAAATAAATAGATGCACAATAACCTTTATTGTAGCACTAACAGTTCTCCACCCAAAGCATTTTTCTTCTTATTGATGGCCTCCTCCAGTGAACATGAATCAGGTCAAAAGTTTAACAATTGCCAATGTTTATTATTTATATCAGCCATCAAAGTTAGTTTGCTCATTAATAAACTTATCTTGCTTACTCCATTTCATCAATTGTTTCAGAAGGCATACAAAATCCATTACCATTTTATAAAAAGGGAAAAACTTCATACAATCTAAAAAGAAACCACAGATAATTCCATTACTATTTGTAAACTGACCCACTGTACAATATTCATTCTTACTTCCTTCTGCAACATCATTCTGTAATGGTGATATTGAAAGGTAGATAAACAAGTCTGCTTTTAGTCAAGCTTGACAGCTCATGACTTCATGGTCATGTTTGTATTGTTCTCTTGGCAATCTGGAAATAGTTTGCTTCTGCCTTCTTCTTCTGGGATGTTGTTGTTTGCTTTTTTTCTACCATATGGATTTTATGGTTACCTCTCATCCAGGTTCTGATCAAATCTGAACCTTTTAAGGTTTTAAGATTAAGCAGGTTTGGCTAGGAGCTGTCATCTAACTGGCAAAGCAGCGACAAAAAAGTTCAAAGGTGATACAATTTTCTGTTAAGTTACTGATGTCCTGATACATTGTCAGTTGTGATTCTAAAATGCACTAATAACCTTCAAATGTAAGCTTATTGCGTTTGCTTTCAAATCCAGTGACATTCTAAGCTTGGGGGTTGGGATGTCAAATCACTGCAAATGTGGGAGTTACATAGCTAGAATTGCTAATGCTGTATTCAATTCCTCATGCCTAACTTAACTTCCATTAAGATGTCCTTGGAAATCATGACATAGCCTGGATTGGTTTTCATTGAATGGCTGAGTTAAGATATTCTAGCTTGCATGATCACCTATAGTTGCATACTGAAGGACTGATTTTGCAATTGGTGAAATGCTATTCCTTTTCTGGAGTGGCTGTTTTAGGGAATGCTCCACCAAGAAAAACAATGCATGTGTCATTTCACTGCTCCTATTCATCACTTGTACACACCTAGATTGTGTCGAATGTCAGCCATCTGCTGCAATATTTGTGGAAAGAATAACAAACATATCACCCACTGTTGCTATTTTCCAAGTCTAAACAAAGTGCGCAATGAAGGGAAGTATTAACATATATATTTCCTTCAGACACAGGAAGCTGACTATGTATGACATTAAGATGAAAATCTTACCTAAAGAGGTACTTGAATATGTATGTGTTTGTGTGTGAGAGGAAGAGAGAATGAGGGAGGGAAAGGAATGTAGCATGCAGATGAGGCCCATGTTATGCATGATTTACCATTAAATGCAAAATAGTAAAGGGGAGCTACATCTTAAACTGATCAATGGCAGTGAATTTATTGGTTTAAATAATAAACATTGCTGAGTTCAGACCTTCTAATTGCTGTTTGCTTCAACAAATAAGTCAGTGGTTATTCTGCCTCCTGGCTGACATCCTGACAAGTACAGAACAGCCATACATGGAGACGCTTCCATGTAAATCAGAATCTAGATTTCTAGATCACATGGAGTCTGCAGCTACTTTATACCATGTTGACACATGCAGGTACAATCCCTGCAGACACTGGACTATAAATGTGAGTCCTCAAGGGAAGAGTTTCTTGACATGTGCTGTGATGGCCAGAATTGGAATATTCAAATTAATTGAGATAGTTTTGGGGGTATAATGTCTTGCTTGAAAATAAGAAATGACAAAATGAAGTTTTTGCCAGAAATTTCTTTTCAAGATAGGAGGAATAGGAACTATTTTCCTGCCTCCTAATTCAGAACAACTAGCTTTCACACTATGGCTGGAAATGATGTAGTGGCAAGTATTCAAAGGATTCCCAGCATCAAGGTCTCACTGTCATCCTTACCTGCTGGGAAAGAGGGGAAAGGATAGATACAGTATGAAGGGATGGAGATATATAGAAAAGAACTAGGAAAATTTTGAGAAAAACTAAACTCATTAAAAGATGGAGACTGACTGATTTGAGCATTTATATTATGTTTTTCATGTTTTTTTTAAAAATGTCACTATATGTATGTATATACATGTGATGTATGTGTCTGTCTGTCTTATCTAGCATTTAGCATCACCATTAACTGCCTTATCTCCCTTACAAAGGGGCTTTTGATTTTTAATCCTATCTCTCCCACTCAGAGTTGCAATTGAAAGTTGAGCAGAAATACAATAATGATAAAATGAGCAATGAATAAAAATATATAAAAATAAAAACACATACAGATAATTGTTTACTGAAACTTTCAAGCTTTTAAAGATGTATATATACTGTAGAACAAGTTATTTGACAGTACAACCCTGTATATATTACATAGAAAGACTCCTCATGATGTTCAGCATATTTATATAATGAAAATTTGTTTTTTGGAGAAGTGAGAAAGAATTTTCTTGGAAGAAGGAACTGTATTTTTTTAATTATTTAGTTTGGAAAAACACAGAAAGAGACAGAAAACTGACAGCAAGAAAAGACCCAGTGATCCACCCTTTGAGGTTTTGTTTATATATTATTTTAATAATTATTATTTTTTTTTATTTTATTATTATTATTAATTTTATTTTTCACATTTTTGTTGGATGATAAACATCTGTTTATCCCAAACATGTTTACACTCACTGATGATTAACCTACTACCTCAACTAGAAGTTGGTTCTAAGCTTTCATTACTCTTACCCTCTCAGGGTACCATGGCTAGGAAGGAAAAGGAGTAGCATGGAGGAGTTGGCATGTTTCAAACTACTGCCCCAATGGCTTCTCCAATAGGGAAGCACTGGAATTCCCCCTCCCCCCAATTCTCAGTCAGGATGTGGTCCATTTTCAAAGGTAATCTTTCTGGTTTCTTTGTTTCCATTCTTTTTAGTTTTCAGAGAGTTATCCTGCTGCTGGACAGACCCATAACTAACCCTGCTGAGAAAGTCAAAAGGACTGAGGGAGCAGACCACTGTTGTTAAAGAAATCACTGAAGGGACATTAGATGTGCCAGATATGAGAGGTCCTCTGTGTTGGGTGATAGGAAGCTCAGGCAACCTAAATGTTGCATTGTTACTGTTGTCATATTGGTAGGGAATAAAAAACAGATGCATTCTGGCCATTTTTAAAAATCGATCAATCAATCCAATTTTCCTGTACACTTTCACTATAAATAAGTTGCTTACTACACTTCAAAAAGCTATCTTGTCTTGCCTCCTAGGGAGAGTAAGGGGAAAGAAAAGATTTATAAAAGAGAAACATCAGGTTAAAAAATGGGGAGGGATTAGGGAAAATTGTCTCTTTCCTCCCAGCCCATAAAGAACCATTCTTCCCCTAAACACAGATCAGCCCACCTCATTTCCATGGATTACTCTTTAACTTTTTTTCTTACTCAACAGCCTCTTCAAGGCCACAGTGTTGTCTGACTTTTTCCCCCTGCCAGTGTATATGCAGCATTTCAGGAATTCTCTTTTCTTCTTCATGCAAGAAAATGTGTTACTTGACATTTCAACTCTATTTTCCCATGTCTTCCTTTTACTCTGTTGTATCTTTCTTAGCTCATTTCAGGTTACATTCCGTCTCTCTCCTCTCTCTATATCTGTTTTGAATAATAGCAATGTAATTCAAATTGTTTTAATTTTTCCTTTCCATTTTCCTTTCACTTTTTTTCTCAAAGTGTTAGCCTCCATCTGCCTGTCATCATTGCCTCATAATAATGTCTCTATGACCTCATGCAACTCAGAAACATAGCCAGGGCCAAACAACTTCCTCTCTGAAGTGGAGTATCCTCTGATACCTCTCATCTAAAATCATAACATTCCACAGAAATAAGATGTTCAATGAACATCATTCCTCTTTCATGGCATCAAAATTGAATGTTTGAGCATGGTGACTCATACTTCATAATGGTAGGACTGGCTTTTAGTTATTAAATGTCATCTTTCTAAACACTGAGCACTCAAGTAGCTAACCTCTTCCAATCATTTTGGTGAATAAAGATGGCTGAAGGCTAACTTTTTACTCTGAGATGCATGCCACTTCAGTTACCATTTGAATTTCCCAGTTTAATAACTAATATTATGACTCTATGATGAAGTTACATATCGAATGAAAGCTTCTGTAAGTTAAGACATATTATCTGTGATAATATTTTTCAGAATTGATTATTGGATCTCCATCCCAGAGAAATTGGAGTTGTCGTACTAAAAGGTTATTGAAGCTAGCAAAATGATGATAAATAAATATTACATATTACCGAAAGGTTGCTAAGTAGAATAATGAACAAGTGATGTTTTTAAGTCTAAAAGCTAGCAGATGCTGTTTACCTGGGATATTTGTGAACCTGTGCCAAGAAAACATTTGTGTACTACCTAACAGTTAAGCATACACCAGCAAACAAAAGATGTTGCTGAAGAAGATGAAAGATAATCATGAATTTCTTCTCATCAGATAATAAAATGATTCTACTGTTTAGAACCATTGGCTTGTAACACCATAGCTGGCCAAATAAATGAATTGTCAACAATCTCAGTATCAGAGTTGAAATCTAGATTGACTGCCAAGAACGAGATACATAATAATCAGCTGCCCTCTTCCTACTATAGTTTCTTAAATGTACAAATAGGAATTTCTCATTCAAAAGGCAATTCGAGGCACATTTACCGGGAGAGAATCCCCACTGAACTCAACAAGATTTACTTTTGAGACAGCATGCATGTGTAATATTGGGCAGCCATAAATTAAAAAGGCCAACTCTGAAAACAATATATTTTGTTTCTAGGTTACTCTTAGCAATAGCTCTTCTGCTTCATTCCTAATTCACTGCAAGACTGCTGGATGAAACCTTGGCCTTGTGACTTGCTGCAATTGAAATGATCAATTTGTTGACATAGCCTTTCTGATATCTTTTTTCTCTTCCCTTTAGTGCTTTATTTTCATCAAGGGGAACTCCAATGGGCTCTCATCCTCTGATTCTTCTTTAATGGAATTCTCACAAAACCATACTATCCTTTCTTTTTATTTTTTTTCTTATAATCAGGCACCATAAAAACCTGGAACATTTTCTTCTCCAGATAATCAAGCAATTCACATTTTAAAAGCAAGTTATACTTGCAGTAGTCAGTAATACTACTTCTAAGATTTTTCATTAAACCATCCATGAATGAATCATATATTTGGAAGTTTGTTAGAAAGTATGAACTTCCATCTAGGTATATTTATAATGTTTATTTTTGTGTGTGTTATTACTAACATTTGCTACCATGTCTTGACATGAAACACATTGTCTAACAAACATTATACACATCTTCACACCAACCCTAAACTAAACCTTGTTGATACTCTGGAATGATACAGGTCAGAGTCTAAAGAATCATCTTTGCAGGTGCCATGGAACAAATCACACATTGGCATCCAGATTCAGGTTGGTTAAAGAAATAAACATATGAGGAGTGAACCCTTCTCTTTGTTGTAATACATATATATCTGTAAACCTAAGCTGAAATTCTTAAGGATATTCACAATTTAAATCTTAAACACACTCACCACACATTAAAGTACAATTTAACCAATTGTGTGTAGTTTCACTCCAGCCCTTCAGATTAGCTCAGTATGTTGTCTGAGGGTCAGTGAATAAACCATGGTTAGGTCAACTATGGATACACATGCATGAACACAGCCATTAAGCAAACCCATTAAACATAGTGGAATTTACATCACCGGACAATGTTCTGTTTTCTGCAGAGCATTCTATTTCCTAGCTGGCCATTTTCCTGTCTGGCTGTCTTCTTTAGTGCGCTTACCCTTTAACCCCCAAAGAGCTGTGACTTGCCCAGGAGGGAGCCAGCGTTTCTTGTCTTATCCTCCTCAAATTATTAACCACAATATTTTTCATAAGATGAAAAGCACTCTTCTCTTCCAAAAATCCCACAAAACTGGAAAAAAAGACCTCACAACACTTCGTATTTGTGAGCCAGGAGATTAAAATTTCAAAGAACACCTCAGCTTCTTGCTGAAGTTGAGTAATAAATGCATTGTGCCTATTATTCAAAGACATTTTCCCAATTAGATATTTCTCTCAGTAAGGATCAGCCTTAAGTTGCCTAAGAAAAGCAGCTTATCCATGTTTTGTCATTCTTCAGATAAAAATATCACACTCAACTTTATATATGGCTTGGTTCCAGCCTATTCATCATTCCATTTCCATTAATTTCTACCATAAATACCTAAATGTATTCCTTACATGACCTAGGATCAGTTCTGTGCATCTCTCATTGTGCAGATTTCAGGATTCAGGATTGCTGTGGTATGCACACAGCTGAAAGAACAAACTGATGTTACTATGGCATGGATATGTAGTATTGCTGAAAAAGAGTTCAGAAGGATCATAACATTAAGACATAGTTAAACCTTTAATGTCACATACTGTTGACACTCTATTTCATGTTTTGGGAGGATGTTTAGGATTGTGCTTTTTCAGAAAGTCAACATTATTTTGGCTTCAATGTTTTAAGATTTAGAGGAGATCTACAGATAATTTGATTATTGCTTTTTTAAACTTATGAACCATCTGCACAGAATTCTGTACCACAAATATCACCTAATGTTGCTCAGAAAAACAGTGAAAAAATATAGTAGACTATGATGCATGAAGTAGCATCCCAAGAACGTATTTCTTCAGACAAAAAAGATATTCTATATCTAAAGCAGCTGTTATCCAGAGAAGTATTATTGTTATATAAAAAAATATTAGACTGCAGAAAAAAGAAAAGATACAGAACACAACTCAAATGTATTTTATGCTTTAAGCTGATTAATAAAACCACCATGGATTAATTTTCTTGTGATTATGGCTGTAGGGTTCATATTTTGCAAACAAAGTTAATGGGATGTGGGAGTAGGGATTTATCTGTTCCATCATTCAATCTAAATGTCTGATTCTTGGAGACTGCCTGGACAAATCCTTGCCATTTTCTTGACAAGGTTATTCAGATGTGGATTGCCATTGCTTTCTTTCTAGGGATGACAGAAAGTGACTGATTCCAGGTTACCAGCTGGCTTTATGCCTAACTGGGACTAGAACTCACAGTCTCCTGGTTTTTACACCTGTGAAAGTTAAAACTCAGTTCAATACAATAAACAAAGCAGTCAGAAACTTTCTCCTACCCGGTATGAAAGTTGTTTTATAGCTGTATATATTTTACAGTGCATATTAACCCAAATGTAAGGACCCACTTCAATCCCACATCTTAAGAAAGCAGAACTCTTGGAAACAACTTCTTCCAACAGGAACTTTTATTAAGAGTAGTTGATAGCAGGCATAATAGACAGGATCTGAGGGATTCTTTACAGATCGATACTTTAAAGGGTCCCTAAGCAAACCCCACCCCACAGTTCATCTGGATGGTTCAGACCGGCCAATCCCCAGGTGTTAAGTCCATCATGGGAAAGGGAAGATAACATCGGTCCGGCTCCGTTTGTAGTACAATGTTCCACAGTTCTTCACACCTCCTTTTGAGACCGGAGAAATAAGCCAGGTTCCAGATGTTTGTATTTCTTCCCCCCCCCTTTTTCCTAACTGCCAGGTTAGGGAGAAGAAACTTCAGAGAGATGCATAGTGTATTGTAATGGGCAGCAGACCCAGTGGCAATAAACAAAAGGTTACATTGTAGGGAATAGAGGAAGTGAAAGTTATAACCCCGCAGGCATATCCCCCTCCCCCTTGGGAGTACGGCAGAATCCAGGGGAAGGTGAGATTTGGTTTTAGATCAGAGGAGATAGATAGAGATGAAATATAAATGGATTCTGACACCCACTCTAAATAGCCCATCATCTTGGTTAGCAAAAATCAAGAAGATGAAAGCATAACTTCAAATTAACAGGAGGGAAAATCAAAAGTAATATTAGAAAGTATTACTTCACAGAAAGAATAGTGGAAGCTTGGAACCAGCTTCCAGTGGAGGTAGTGGGTATCATCAGTAACTGAGTTTAAACATGCTTGGGATAAACACATGTCCCTCATCCGACCAAAAATTAAAAATAAAATAAAAACAATAATTATTTAATTAAAAAGAAAATTAAAATAAAAAACAAAAAAAAACCTCCAAGGGCAGACTCAATGGACCACTAAGTATTTTTCTACCATCAGTTTTCTATGTTTCTATCTTATCCTATACATAGTGGTTCACATAATTGCAGTAGCTTCAAGCAGACTTTGAGAAGTAACTGGATTCAGTATTGCTGCCTATGCTCAGAATAGAAATTGGAAGGTGCTAAGATTATTAAACTGTTTAAACCATTGTAAATAAACCTAGGGTTCTCAGTATTTGGATG
The DNA here is from genome assembly GCF_001527695.2 of Protobothrops mucrosquamatus. NCBI lineage: Eukaryota > Metazoa > Chordata > Lepidosauria > Squamata > Viperidae > Protobothrops > Protobothrops mucrosquamatus. The sequence continues at coordinate 291,775 of NW_015386225.1, read as the reverse complement.
TCAGCTGTATCTCTATGAATATTATATGGGATAAGAATTTAGCACATTTACCTTCATAATACTCACTGGTAGAAATAGCAAAAGCACCTGAAAGATTGATCAGTTTATTACTGAATAAATTGCCTTATTCACTTTCCACAGTTGGATTATATTCTGTGTATCAGATGAAAAATACTGCATTGCTGAAGACTATTCATTGTTTCTGCTGCTAAGATAAATATAATAAAAATAACATGGCTACTGCTCAGGAAACCTTAGGAAATGGAAGTTCTTCCTTTTTCATGTGGCAGATAGAAAGCTATGCTTTGATTCACCCCTTGTATTATTTCTGCTTGCCAGTAGCTGACCAAATCCAGTTTTGGTCTAGCTTCTCCTTGTGTCAAAGGGCGTTAAACAGATAATAATTATGCAACAGCTGCTCTAGCGCAATGGTTTTGTTGTATGACAATAGGATCAAGGTCCAAAGGGCAAACAAAAGTGCTGAATTTCCTGGCATCAGTGTAATAATTTCTATAAGTGTTCTTAATATATACAAAGCAAGACAAATGTATCTAGAATGCATTTATTTTCTCAGGGATGGTTATATCTATTAATGTGAAATGAAAGGTGGAACAGTAATATGAAATAGGACAGAATGAGAAGTAACAGTCTAAAAAAATTGACAGCTATTTGTCTGATTTGTGGCACAGCAGTTTAGTCTTCTTTGTTTTGGAATGGAAATAGAAATAATGTTTTGTTTTCTTGGCCTCAATGAACTACTGCTCTGTGTTTCTGGCGAAAGGTTGTTTTTAGTAGAAAATAGAGTTGGGTATCCATTACTGGTGATAATTTAATTTGCTATCCCACTGCTACAGAAGCAGAGATTTCATGAGGTGATTCCTTTTGTTCCTTATACGCAATGATGTTACATTCAGAAGATATATGTTCATGAATTAAACATTGGTGAATCAAGTCCCTTGCCTACTGGAAGAAAGAACATAAACATAGCTTTTGGGGCACAAGGTAGATATAAATGGAACAGCATTCAATCCTTGACAAAGTCAGATTACATAGTAATTCATACAGTTTGGGAAATATAAAGGTAATCCTTGACTTACCACCATTTGCCCATTTGAAGTTACAATGGCCCCAAAGTGACTTATGATCAGACAAATGAACTTATGACCTTATGGCCTTATGACATGCACTTAGGATTGTCGTAGTGTCCCTGCAAACATGTGACCACAATTTGGGCGCTTGGCAACTGGCATTGTGTTTATGATGGTTGCATGATTATAATGACTGTGATGATTTGCTTAACAACATTGGCAAAAATGTTGCAAAATCGAGCACAGTCACATGATGACTCAATGACTGCATTACTTAGCAATGGAAGTTTCAGTCCCAGTTGTGGTCTGTAGTCAAGGACTATATTTATTAAATTTAATGCTTATAATGACTACTGGAACCACATATGATGATTTTATATTATGTTCTATAAAATAGAGAGAGAGATATTGTCATGAATCTTGATTACATGCACTTCTTAAGTTATGAAACCTCTCTGTAAAACAGGCATGAGCAAAATATATTTGCATAATATTGTTGTGGGCTAATTTAAATTTGGGAATTTAGTAGTTGATATAATGTCAACAAAAGATGGTACATCTCACCATACTGCAGTGATGGCAAACCTTTTAGAGACCTAGTGCCCAAACTGCAACCCAAAACCCACTTATGCATTGTTGGGTGCCGGGTGGGTGTGGCCAATTGGGGTGTGTGGCCCATTGGGTGGGCGTGGCTGTAGTAATGGCAGACTGGGTGGGACTAAAAAGTTCAATCAATCAATTCCAACTTTGCAAGATCTTTTTTTTTCCACGAGAATTGAAATTGACTGATTGATTGAACCTTTTTTTTTTTTTGCACACGGCAGCGGAGGCCTAAAGCAAAAAGGTTTTATAAAACCCAGCTGAAGGCCTAGGACTGGGGCGATGGTGCATGTGCCCACAGAGAGGGCTCTGAGTGCCGCCTCTGGCACCCGTGCCATAGGTTCGCCACCACTGCCATACTGAAAAAGACTATGGGGAGGCTCTTCCTCTCTGAACCTCCTGCTCATAGTTCTCTTTGTGCAGAGTGGATTTGGACTGGAGGTCCTCTAAATGGAGAATGTTTTCAAGTATAATTTCTTATGGCCTTTCATACAAGTAAGGCACTAACTAATCAACTATCCATTCAATTCCTTCATTTTTACTTGCTCTCCTCTAATATCTCTTTTCCCCTAGACTTCTTATGCAAAAATTTCTCCCAGTGCCACATTTCCAATCTGAGATGATAGGGAACTCAGAACGATGATCGCACTGTAGTGGCCATTTAGGCAGCAAGGCAACAATGGGCAGTATTAGATAACCTAAGTTTGGAAGCTGGAACACTCAGTGATGTACTATCTGATGATCTTAGTGGAGCTGCTACTCTCAAAGTCCTCTTTATAGGCCCTCCCCCCCCACCCCCCAGGCATTAGGTCCTCGCCTGATAATGAATTGAAATCTTTGAAAAAAAATTATCTTCTCTTAGGAATGTAGTTTTACACATTTATCAAGAGAGAATAATTGCTTCTTTCAGCTGACCCCTTTCTCATTAGAGTTGGCATAGATTATTTCCTTTCAAATGACCTTACCTTTTTTTTAAAGTGGATGGAAAGAATATATCTATTCCTTTCTTATCCACCATTCTGCTATTATATGCTAGTTCAGAATGCGGCCGCGCGGGGGTTCCTGGGGGCCTCTAGATACTCCCATGTAACACCTTTCCTGCGCGAGCTGCACTGGCTGCCTGTGGCCTTCCAGGTGCACTTCATGGTGTTAGTAACAACCTTTAAAGCGCTCCGTGGCAATGGACCTGGTATTTGCAAGACCGCCTCCTACCAAACACCTCCCTTCGACCAGTCCGCTCCCACAGAGAGGGCCTCCTTAGGGTGCCGTCGGCCAGACAATGCTGGCTGGTGACCCCCAGGGGGAGAGCCTTCTCTGTGGCAGCTCCTGCCCTCTGGAATGACCTACCCCCCGACCTACGTACAGTTGCGGACCTGCGCCTTTTTCGCCGAGCCCTGAAGGCCCATCTATTCCGTGCGGCCGGCCTGGCGTAGTTTGATTATGTTTTAGTGGGGGTTTTGTATGGGGTACTTTTAGAGCAGGCATGTTATTTAATTTGATTTTAGAACAGAAACTTGTGTATATTTATCGTGGTTTTTATTATCGCCTGTTCACCGCCCTGAGTCCCGTAAGGGAAATAGGGCGGTATATAAATTCAATAAATAATAATAATAATAATAATAATAATAATAATAATAATAATAATAATAATAATAATAATCAACATTGAAATTACTGTGTTCCCAAACAGCAATATTAAATAACACTTTCTTATTATATATGTATATTCCTAAATGTCATGTTCATTTCATGATTTATGATTTACTGTATGTATGTATGTGTATGTATGTAGGTATGTATATATGTAGATAGATATAATGATATTTGATATAGATATAGTTACACACAGATGATAACTTTCATTTATATTTATTTATAAATTGAAATGTATGGCCATTTTATTCCTTCTAATGACACTCTTACAATCTCATCATCAATTGGTAAACTGCATTAGTTCCTTCTCTCTCTCTCTCTCTCTCTCTCTCTCTCTCTCTCTCTCTCTCTCTCTCTCTCTCTCTCTCTCTCTCTCTCTCTCTCTCTCCTCTCGTGCTGAGAAGCAATTTAAAACAGCAAAAGCCCCCATAAAACCCCAGACCCTTACAATTAATAGAGGCCAGTTTTTCAGATACAGTTTTTCTTTATGTTAAGACTCAAGGTGTTATAAAAGTATCCATCTTTAAAAAGATGGTAAGTCACTATATCAGTGGTGGCAAACCTATGGCATGGGTGCCAGAGGTGGCACTCGGAGCCCTCTCTGTGGGCACACATGCCGTTTCCCCAGCCTTGCCTCCCCCTGTGACCCCCTCCTCACCAGCAGGCCCCCAGAGGAGAATCACCCCGAGCGTGGCCCACGCGGAGCAGCACAGCCAAGGACATGGCAGCCAGGCAGCATAGACAAGACTCTGCCCTCACGCCCCATCCCACACAGTTGATGCTGTGTGGCACGGGCAGAGGGCATGGCCACCATGGTGCTGCAGGCCCTGGAGGCAGTGAGTGGCCCTGTGGGCAGGCAGGGTGGGGGTCGGGCAGGGGGATGAGCCGGGGCGGGGCCAGTTTTTGGGCACTCGGTCTCTAAAAGGTTCGCCATCACTGCACTATATGATCTAAAGTAATGGATTCCAATTAATTCTTTTCTCTATGATCTTTTTTTTTCAGTAGAAAAATGTTTCCAGGAATGTACCAAAGTAACACATAGCTAGCACTTTTCAGGGTTGCAATTATTTGGATATAAGGGAAGCAGATCTCCCTTGAGCTTCAGTAGATCCCATGACCTGTGATGAGACTAAACTTTGATGGAAGTAGAAGAATTTTCCATTTGTTTCAAAGGTCTTTTTTCTGGTTCATCGCTTTTGATAGAGGGCAACCATTCTGAAATATTCTTATCTGAGTTCAGTTCTTGTGCTTCTGAAGTAAAAAGTTTTATGCATTCATAACTAAGTTTCATCTGCTGGAACAGTTTTGTACAGTCAGCATCTTCTATATAATTTGTGATAGCAGTTTCCAGAATTTCCAACCAATATGACCAAGTCATATGATGACAGGGAATTTTGGAAGTTGCAGTCCCAAAAAAACCTGAGAACAACAGGTTGGGAATGATTGTACTATTATGTTTATTTCAAACCAACTAAGAAAGTCAATTTACTTGTCTCATGTATTTGAGGACACTAGGAAGTATTTTGGACAAAGTGTGTTATGATTACATTATTTCTATTACACATATCCCATAATCTAATCAATATAATAAGTAAAAAGTTTGTTTGTTAGATGATAAATTATACTGAATTGGAGATAGCCATATGAAATATTTATGTTTTTGATATATTTTGCAATATAAAAGGACACACAAATCATTGCTTCTTCTTTTTATATTTAATACTCATTAGAGCAAAGTATTTGTAAAAGAAAAATAATCACTGTCAATACGTGTACATTCCTTTTTCTGAGGAAATTCTTATGCATTTTTTATGTTGACATTGTTATAAAAGTAGAATGGACATATCAATTCAATGGTGGAAAACAAGAGATTATCTACAGTATTATAACAGCTCTTCTCTGTGAGTTTGGGAATATATTATTTGGACACATTGCCAGATTCGGGATTTTTTTTCTTTTGTGTACAATGTTTGAATAAGTAGTTGAAGTCTGTATGAGGTGCTCTCTGAGCTTGAGTTGCTTTCTTACAGATGACTCATTACCCAAACTAGGTAACATCATCATTACTAGTAGAGAATAGGGTTTGCTCTCAATTTATATTATAGTGGCTTGTCCTCTCAGTAGGTGGGAGTGATCTTAGTGATTCTTTAGTTGAGCTGTTTATTGTTAGCTTGTTGGACAGCTCCTTGATTGGGGTATTGTTTACTTCTTGACTGTTGGTCTGATGTTAATCTTGGTGTGAATCTCAGCTCATCTGGATGTTGATTGATGGTAGGAAGGTGTTTTGGTCTTTTTGTTCTTTTTTTGGCTTGTTGATTGTCTCTTTTGCATCACTCCTATGGAACGGAATTTTTGCAAATTTTATAAAACATTTTTGATATAAAAATTATCACGTTTATTATATACAACAAAATGTCATAGAACATTTCCTGTGCTGACATTTATGCTATACAATCCAACATGGGTTATTTTCAAGGCAGATACATCTCTGAATATATCTCAATTTATTCAGTGAAGGCAGTACATGAGAAAAGGTCTGTCACTGTTGGAGGCATTGAGGAAGCTGGTAAAGAAATATCTCTGAAAGGGTGACCCAATGGATGATGGCTTATCTAATATTTTATCACTCTGCCCCATTCCCAAAATTTTACTGAAGAGATTTCAAATAATGTCATATTTCATTTACTCCCCTCCCCCATATCTTCTACTTATCTAAGTAACCCAGTTAAGAAGGAAACAATAAATATCTCTGGCTCTACTTCTGTGTATAGCTGCATAAACGAACTGTCTGGTTTCGTCCATAATATCTTATTCATTGATGCCATGTTTATTTAATGATGGATTCCCTAATCACCAAAGCATTCCTTGTTACTGGTTTAGTCAATGGAACAAACAAAATAAATGGAGCTATATCGAATGAAGTATGATATTTAACATTTGTTTTCATTTTGTTTTAGATTTTTTTTAAAAAGTAGATGATTTTTTAAAATTATGTTTTCAGATCGCTGTTAATTTTATATGGTACAGTTTCATATAAAATAGTATACTGGAATTCTTTATTCTACCGGAGAAGGAATGGTATTGTTTTTGGAAGTCCTTTAAAAGAATAGTAAGAAAAATGTATGAGGAATAAATAGCAAAGTACCATTATCTCTTCAATGTAAGTGAAGCTCCATGTTCAAAGGTAAAGTAGCAGATGCTTGACTGGCTACTATTCTCATGTCTTTCTTATAAGTTTTCAGAGACATCTGTTAGTTACTTGTGGGAACAGAATGTTGACCTTTGAATAGCAATAAAGTTTCTATATTATAGCTAGCAGAACCGGAAAAGAACTATAAAAATAAAATAAAATAAAGGGCTCTATTTTTGTGAAGAGAATCCATCTGCTCATGAGAAGAAAGAGCAGACTGCACTTTTTAATGCTTGGATGGCCATCTGATCTATTTTATGATAGTCATTGGTTAACAATGGCATTCTAAGCATGGCAAACTACCAGCCCCAACCTGCCCCCTCAACAGCCATTTTTCTTTTACTCAATAAATAGTCATACTTCTTGGACATTTTGACCCCTATAATTGCCATTTAAACTTTATTTATCATGAAATCATGACCCACTACTTCACATTTATTTAGCTCATTCAGTGTCCTAGTATAAAGGCTAGTGGAGTCTAGTGCTTAAAATATTGAGTAAAAGTGAAGAAACCCAAATTTGAGTCCACTTTCTGTGAAAGTAGCTCATTGGATGCCTTTTGGCCAGGTATTAACTCTCAGCACAGCTTACAGGGTTAATATTCTAGGTAAAAAATAATTTTGTACTGCATTTATACATAAGCACACGCCAAATTAAAATTCTAAAATACTAATATGAATTTTGGTTTTTAGCATCAGTTTATAATGAATGGGGGGGAAGGATTTCATCAAACTTACAATATAATCTACTTTGACACCAACAGAATAGATAAGCATAGTATAAAAAAAACCAAGTAGTGAGATAAATGGTCATATCTAGTATTGAAATCAATCAATTAATTCTTTCAAAGCTATTAATATATTGTCTATATTTGCAAGCTTCCAATTAGGTGATAATGTAGGTAGGGTAATAATCAATGGCTGATGGAACCAAACCTAGGATCACAGTTTCATGTGTCTGGGTAGATACTAAAGATTCCTGACTTATACTTAAAACAACAGTTCTTAAGGGAATATTGAAGATTAATTCTCCGTCCTCCTCCAGATCTCAATGCAGAAACAAGACCAGCATAGGCCCTGCTATTGTCAAGTCTATACATATCCATCATACAATTCCATATTTTGCTAAGTAATTTTGAAACCAATCCTCACAAACATAAATGAAGCAGTTAGACAAGCTTATAAAAAATTCAGGAACTACAGATGATAGACAGACAGACAGACAGACAGACACAGACAGTAGGAAGCCATAGTCAAAGAATTTCAGAAATTGCTCTTACTCAAGAACATTTTATTTTCCTTCTCACCTTTTTTTGAGAGATTACATTGTCACTTTTCTTGGGCAGGTTGGCCTCGCTCCAACTGCCCTTGCTTCTTTTCCAATAATCAGATTTATGTTATGTTGTTTTTCAGTGAATATGTGAGGACTTACATACTGAAAATACAAAAAAGTGAAATAGCAAGTAAGAGAAGTTAACAGGATGAAATAAGGCAAAAATGGAAAGGCAAGCACACATAGAAGTTATTTCATGTGTCAAATGAAGGTTTCCCCACGCAGCTTCAGAAATCATTATCAAAATTATCATAGCTAGAGCTGGCTGTGTCTGTATTTTTCAGTAATTTTCAATAATTTCTTGATGAAGTGCATTCATATGTTATATAGTGAATCCCATGTATTGAATGTTCTTCATCCTTGTTTTCTGTTTCTTAGCTGAACAGAGACTAAAAAAAACACTCTCTGTTTGACAGTTAATTCATGGAAAAACTGTTGGCAGAGCAGTTAGCATTGCTAGCCAAACAAGCAGATTGAGTCCTAAGGTGACACCTATAATGTATTACAACTACAAGGAAAACACTGCTATCTTCTGCTATAAATAGTGGGCACAGAGGGTAGAATAGCCCAAATGTCTGCCATGAATACTAGCAAGACGTTGCATACAGTTATCAACTTGTATTTCCAGTTCTATTAATACTGTATTTTGTAATGCTGGAAAACACCCAGCCTTTGAGAGATCAAGCAATAAAGAGATGAATTAGAGCTTCTTATAATAGCAAATTAAGATTATGTTTTAAAAAAAATGCTTAGGGACACTTATGGCAAGCAGGTGACTGTACTGGTAATAATGAATAAATTATTCTTTCCAGCATTTTCCATATTTTTCTAGTAGTATATTTAATAATTTATTCCTTTCCTTTTGCTTAAATTGCATTGGAGATATACAATTAAAAATGATCACGCTGCTTAAGGACAACTTGCAATTTTTGGAAGCAATAGACTGTGTTTAAAACTAACATTCCTTGCTGTATAGTCCCTCAATTATTAAAATATAAACATTTAAGTTATGTCTTTGTTGCATTATTTAACTTCATTAATAACCAAAAGAAGAGAAAAAGCTACTCTGATTTGCAGACAGGTTCAGCAACCTGTCCAGAAGAACAGGCAGAAGAACAGGTCTTACCACTAAAAAAAATGTATTTATGGTTTATTGTGTATCAATAAATACCTCAGTGAAGGAATGTCTATTGCTTTAACAACTCTGAACAAAAGAGCAAACTTCTGGGAGACATATGTATCTCTTTCCACATTACTTTAATGAACAAATTAAAATGTTACTATTTAATTATTGCACTTTTCAGGCTCATACAAAAACTAAAGAGGGGATGAGGGAGAAAAAAGGGGTGCTTCAATAAGGTGCTGCATTTTCATTCTTACTCAATAGAAAGCGGCAATATCTTCCTTTGGCAGTAAAGATGAACACTGGAAAAGCTAAGAAAGAGTTCATATACCTCTGGAATTATATAAACCAAACATAGTTTGTGGGTTGCAGTTTTGGCAGTTAGATTTCTTTGCTTTGGTCATTCATCTTGGATACACAAGGATTGGAGTTCTTCTATTCATATTCCAATAAATGTTTGTTGGAATGAAATGTCATTCTTAATCACAACCAATTTACACTCTGGGATAATCCCAGTTTGAAAATATTAGCTTAATGTCAGCCAAGTAAGGGGGTTATTTGGACTTTGAAGAAACAGGATGGAAAGAGCATTGACACTTTGGTATCGGAGAAGACTCATGAGAATACTATGAACAATGAAGAAAACAAATAGATCATTGAATAATTCAGTTCAGAATTCACATTAAAAGCATGGAAGCACAGAAGGCTTCAATTATCATATTTCGGACACTTGCAAAGACCTAATTCTCTGGGAATGGTGCTGGGAATGGTGGAAAGAAAGAGGAAAAGAGGGTGACCAATGGCAAGGTGGATGGACTCAGCTGCATGGTGATGGGTGCACTGTTGGAGGATCTGAAGGATCGAGTTAGGGACAGATTGGGAGAAAATCTATGTGATCTCTGAGAGTTGACACTGACTTGATGGGCCTAATCAACTAATCCATCAGACTCAAAGGCTGAGTTATTGTCTATGACAGGGCTTTTCAACCTTTTCACCCATTGTACCACTTTTAGGATATGGCAGTATCCGAGTACCACCAGTCACTAGCAAGGTGTCAAAAACTTCCTCCTGTCTGAGGTTTCCATTGTTGTGAGCATTTCTGTTGAGGATTGGCAGCGGGGGTGGGGTGGGGTGTGTTTGGTTTTTATTCCCCCTGTCTGCTGGGTGATTGCAGCAGGTTTTGGTCACTTCACGTGACCCTGGTACACTGTGACCGTCATAAATATGAATCCGTTGCCAAGCATCTGAATGTAAATCACAAGACCCTGGAGATGCTGCAACATTCCAGCTGATTGGCGCTTCTTCTGGGCTCAGTAGAAGCACCAGGATCAGCGCCGAGCTCCATCTGGAGCCTGGCACTGATCCTGACACTTCCACTGAGCCCTGACAGCCCCGAAGAAGCGCCGATCATCTGGAAAGCGGTACTGATCCTGGCACTTCCACTGAGCCCTGACAGCCCTGCAGCTCCAGCCGTCTCTTGGTCAGGCTTGTGCAGTGCTGCCACCAGTTCAGCTCATTCCCCTCCCCCGCTACCACTTTTATAGGATGGTCACGTGCCACCTGCCAGGTGCCAATGTACCACAGGTGGTACCCGTACCACTGGTTGAAAAGCCCTGGTCTACGAGATCGTGGAATCATAGGACTGAAAGGGACCTTGGCGGTCTTCTAGTCCAACTCTTTGCCCAAGGCAAGAGTCCTTATACCATCCTGGACAAATGGTTGTCCAACCTTTTCTTGAAAACCTCCAGTGATGGAGCACCCACAACTCTGGGAGGCAAGCTGTTCCATTGATTAATTATTTTCACTGTCAGGAAATTCCTCTTTATTTCTAGACTAGCTGTACCCGACCACGCGTTGCTGTGGCTCAGTCTGGTTAAATGGAAAAGAAAGAAAAGAGAAAGTGCACGTTTGTAATATATCATGTTTTTACCTGTCACAGGTGTGATATCTATATAATAGTAGGTATATAAAAACACGCGCGTATTCGAATGCAATGTTGTGTCAAAATTTCAAAGCAATCGGTGAAGAAGATTTCAGAGATTTAAGATTTTGAACAAACGAACATTTACATTTTTATTTATATAGATTGGATATAATGTGTTTCCACCCATTGCTTATTTATTTATTAAATCTATTTGCTGTCCATCTTGCTTTGAAGCAACTCTTCTTGTCTTACCCTCGAGTGCTTGGAGAATAAATAGATGCCCTCTTCTTTGTGACAGCTCTTCAAGTATTGGAAGTATCACGTCTCCCCTAAGCCTTCTCTTTGTTAGGCTAAACATATTTTCCTTAGCCATTCATCATATGATTTATTCTCCAGACCTCTTATCATCTTTGTTACTCTTTTCTGAGAAAACCCAAAGTAATAAACCCTTTTGAGATACAGGTAATCCTCAACTTACAACCAAAATTACAGTCATAAGTCATGATGGTTGTTAAGCAGAACACCATGATCACATTCAATTTAATAACTGTTTTTGAAGCAGTCATTAAGCGAGTACCACAGTCATTAAGCAAACATTGCAATAGTTAAGTGAACAAGTAGTCATTAAACAAGTCCATTTTTCCCAATGGGTGTTTTTTTTGCCAGAAATTGGAAGTGAGCAACAGAAACTGGCAAAGCCCACTGAAAATCACAGTCATTTAACCACAAGATGCTGCAGATGTCTGTAAATGTCAATTGTCAATTGCCAAGCACCCAAAATGGGGTCACACGACTGTAATGGTATGTGTGGCCATTGTAACTGTGAAAACGGGTCATAAATAGCTCTGGGGAACTTTGAATGGTCTCTAAGCAGCTGAATGTTAGGTGAGGATTTACCTGTATTGCAAAAGAAACTTAGATTACTCATAATTATAAAACAGCAGAATAATTAAATTAAAACCATTCTTGATTTAACAAAAAGAAAGAAATGAAAACTTTTTCTGAATAGAGTCAAAAAGCTGGTAGTGATCTCATCCCCATTGAAATATTATACTTCAACTGCTTGATTAGTATTAATGGGTACTGACTGTGGAGGTAGCTGGAACTATCTGTAATTAATCAACATATGACTAAGAATAAAATTAAAAGCCTGTTTTGAGATCTACAGAAACTACACAAAGTACTACACAAAATCTGGTTCTCTGTTAGGTAACACTGTTCACATTGGACACTGAACAGAAGTTTCTTCTCTGCTCACGAGCAAGAATATTTTCTTGATTAACCTACTCAAGGTAGTTTAGTGAAAATGTCTTATATATTGTTTGTTAATAATGCATAGCATTATTATAGCTCCAACCATCTCCCATCAACCTGATGTGTGTGGGGGGGTGGTTTGTAGATGGCTGGAGTAAAGTTCAAGAATGCCTTTTTTAATTTTAATATTAAGACAATAGGAAAAGAATATTTTTTTGCTTTAAAAACAAAGAGAGAGAAAAAAGAGAAGCATAAAGAGAAAGAAAAACAAAAACATGTCCTTCACTTCATTTTAGCACATTATTAGCCCTGCCTGCTAACTTTAAATTAACTAACCTTGAAGAAACAAGGAGCTTTTACAATGATGTAATTTTATATCCTACCATCAGTTTTTCTAGAGGGCAGATATAGTAACATGTCTTTCTCTTACCATATATGTCCTTGTGATAGGCATGAAATAGAGATGGTAGGCCACATATTCTTCTATTCCTCCTACAGACAGATCTGTCACATTTACTTATTAACACCTCTTAATAAAAATATCAGGCAGGCTAGAGAGAAATGTAATATATAATTTAATTTTATTTGATCAATATACTTTGTCTCAGAAAGAGTTCTGTGCAATATTTACATTCTAAGAATAAAATGAATTAACTCTTAAAAAAATCCTTTGACTCCTATTTATGTCCACATATTATAGATATTATAAATGTATATAATAATCTAGGACTGAAAATGATCTATACCACTAAGAATTGCTCTGTTATGGAAATATGAGGAAGATAGAGGGTTAAGAAATATGATATATAAATAAATTTCTTTTTCTTAAGTTTAGTCTGTATTAGTTTTTAAATTTATTTCTTTATTAAATTTGTATGCTGCCCATCTCTCTACCAAGCAACAGTGGGTGGCTTACAGTACCACAAATAACTCAAAAAAACCAATTACAGGATTAAGCATTTTAAATGTCAGGCATTAAAATTAAAATATTAAAATTAATATTAAAACAGATAAAAATATTAATGCATAAATGGGATGGAGGTGGAATCTTCTACTAATCTAATAGCCACCTACAAAATAGGTGGCTAATAGATTAGTAGAAGATTGGGGTCTTGGGACCCCAAGCCCAAACTCTTGAAATTTTTTTACTAAAATATATATAATTATTTCCTTCTTACCCTGCTGAGTGGTATGCATCTCCCAGAGGATTCTGTGTAGCATCTTAGCTAGTGGTGGGATTCAGATATGTGAACAACCGATTCTCTGTGTGGATGTCGCTTCCGGAGGTCCATTCTGGGCCTGGGCAACAAAAAATTAGCTACCGGTTCTGCTGAAGTGATGCGAACCAGCTGAATCCCACCACTGATCTTAACTATTCCTAACATTGCACTCTTCTGAACAGAGAGCTCATTCCTGGGATCTTTTCAAACCACTCTTGACCATTTAATTTTCCAGATTGTCTCTAGTTCCTCCTTCGGCCCTGATACTTCTCCAGTTTCTCGTACTCCTTTTTCCTGATGTTGCTGTCACTTGGCACCACTATATTTAATACCACGGCTATCTTCTGTTCCTTATCTCTTACTTTGATGTCTAGTTAATTGGCTAATCTGGATCCACAAGAAATCAATCCTCTTATTCTCTATGATCTTTTGTGGAATCTCCCATCTGATCTTAGGAGGGTCTAGCCCATACACTGTGCAGATGTTCCTGTACACAATGCAACTACTTGATTGTGCCATTTCATGTATGCTCTTCCTGCCTGCATCTTACACCTTACATTATGTGCTCGACTGTCTCTGAGATCTCTCTACAACAGTCTGCATCATGGATCCTATCTAGTGTGGTAGATCCTTGCTTCTATGAATCTGGTGCTTAGTGCTGCTTTGATTGGTGCCTCAGTGCTGCCTTTTCCAGTCACTGGTAGGATTTCCCATTATCTGACACCTCAACTATCTGTCAATATATAAGAAATACCAAGCATTATATTTGTGAATTAATTCCTGTTTTTAGTTGTGAAAAATCAACCATCATGTGGAGTTCTTACTATGTAGTCCATAGGATAAGGAACACATGATAAGAAGATGCCATGTTGATTCAATGTGTGACATCTATACAGAATATATTCAAGAACTATGTTTGTCACATGACGATAGTGTAGTATTTTTTCTGCATGAGTCTATGTTCCCAATGAATAACATACAATGAGACAGAGAACAGAGGTGACACAATTAAGAAGGACCAGCTACATTTCATCTGTCTTTTCTCTAATGGTTTCAGAATGAACATGTTTCAATTCATGAACTTTAGACTTGAGTGTGTAAATTCAAGCTAAAGTTAAAAGAAGTTCCATCAATCTAAACTGACAGTTTCTGACAAAACTCCTAATAGGGCAGGAAAGGAAAGAAGAAATACATGCAGGAAAAATGAATACTATACATCATTAATAGCTTAGAGAGTGGGATGTTGGAACCAAGGTCCAGAGAGTAGAAGAATACAAAGACAGGATAAATAGGCCTTATATTAGCACCTACGCAGGGAGAGCATGTCAAGTCCTAAATATGGAAAGGTTGAAATTGATGCTTCACCACTGTTTCTTTACATAGAGGTAAGAAAATCAGACATATATCTATATTCAGATGCTTATTTTTCAAATAATATACTCTTATAAGGATTGGCAAGGTAGTATGAAGAGCACTTGCTTATAAAGTCACTAAGAGTCGGACATGACTGAACAATTAAAACAACCACTGAGTTTTTTACAGGTCTCTCAAACTCTTTCATTAGTTTTGTCAATTCAATATGAAGCTCCTATAAGACTCTAATAGCAGAACCCCATTTCCATTAAATTAGGGAAATGGAGGCCTGTAAATATGGTTTTTCAATATTGCTGGCAACTGAAATCTGGCTAGTTTCCATTTTATTAGGTTTAGGTGTTAGGTGAAATAGGAACAGAACCACTGCAAAATGGTATCCCAGACTCTCAACCCTCGTAAGTAGTCCAGAAGTACACTATGGTCCATACTACTGAACACTACTAAGAGTCATATTACTAAATGCTTTCCAAGTTAAATTAACCCCTGAAGTAGAACTTAACACTGCCTTAGGAATAAAGGGACAATAATGAGACTTTAAAAAAAAACCTGGCTGCCTTTTCATAACTCCATAAATCAATATCACACTTGGCTTCATCCCTTTTCTTGGAGTTTAATTCTTTGCACCAAGCAAAGAATTGGAAAACCACCCAATTTCTGTCCTCTCCCATTTGGCACAGCTTCTTCCCTACTGAGGCAACTTTTCAGTTAGTTTTCTCAGAGTAAGCCCTACTGAAGTAGGTTTTAGAAGACAAAGAATTGTGCTCTGGGTCATCTTATTATTGGGAGGAACCAGTCCATTTATAGCTAAACAGTGACATCCAATGGCTAATGAAATAAAGGCCAGGTATTCCTCATTTTCTTACCTGGCCTAGTTTATATATTATATTCATAGAAGCTGTGTGTACAGGTGCAAGCGTAAAATTTTTGCTAATACTATGTAACATAGGCAGCCACCCATGATATAATATGAACTAATTAATTTTTGCTATGGTTCTGTTGAATACCATAAGATGAATTCAAAATCAGGACTACCCAATTATTAAAGATGTATCATCAATTAAATAAAGCCAACAGTTTGAGAATTAAGTATAATATTAAGCATATAATGATGAATGGACCACAGGGTAAGATGAATCAAGTCACTTTACTGAGAATGAGTGTTTGAATGCACTATCCAATTATTCTATCCAATAACATTTGAATAGGAACAGATGTTCTTAAAGTGCATATATAGCACATTAGTTATAGTACTAGAATCAGTGTTGCTTGAAGATGCCAAAGTATCCACTAAACTCCATACAACATCTTATCTCTCTTAAAACTAACATAATAATAAAAATGTCAAACTTTTATCAGATTTCAAGGATTATGCCTGGTTCAATACAGTGACAGCTTTAACTTTGCAGCCTGGGTTGAGATGTATAGTTGGGTACCATCCATATCCTGATGACACCAAGCCCCAAACTGATGGATGACTCCACACAATAGTTTCATCTAGACAAGAAGTAAGGACTATCAAACCTTGATATTCCCCACAAGTGATTGTTCAGATCTATGGTGCAACCAATAAAATGTATTTTGATGATTTCTAAGATTAATCAGATGTACTTGGGGAAAGATAGTTTGATTCGGTTCTTAATTTAAAAAGAATTGCCCTTTCTGGAAAGAGACGATCACAAAGCACAGAGACATTGGCAAGCGGGTTTTAGTACAATATAGAGACACACCTCTTTGATGCAAACTATATTCTGTATTTATTGTGGTAGGGTTGCATACAAAGTATTGTATTAACTACTTGGTATAAATTTATGCTTGTGTAATGCTTGATAAATTTCTCATCTACCTAACTGTATTAATTGACTCGTGTATAATGTTTTTCATGATATAAAGGTTTAAACTGGAATACATTTTTTACTCTGATAAAGCAATGGCCTAAGACAACTTTCAGATATTCTTCTTTCCTGTTTCTTCCTTCCTGTATAGTTTTGGACACTTGTTGCTAACTCTTCCAGATTCAAGTACAGCCAGTATGTGTGGGTGTTCTAAAACAAACTTTAAAGATCTTTCATTTTAACAGGGATATCTAATTTGAATGAGCTGCATCTAACCTATTTTATCTGGAAGAAGATATCTGAAAATATGGTAATTGCAAGATGAAGAATGTCTCCATCATCCATAATGATATCACTCAGTAGATCATTTATGCAATGAATCAGTGTCCATATAGTTTATAAAGTTATATTTCATGTCTATATATTTATGTATATAAATGAGGAAAAATTTGTAGATGAGAGATACATATTAATAAGCTGGCCAAAGAATTACCGTTTCAAAATTCAAAAGCCGAGGGACTTAAGTTTTATTTGCATATTTGCTTTTCACAAAATATATTTTTTCTGGCCAATTGGTTTCAAAATTAAGTACCAATTGAGTCATTTATGAGGAATGGGCTTAAGCATAATTCTATCTGCATTGAATTATATCCTTTTTGCTCACTGATCTGAACTAACAGTTAATATGTTTGATTTGGAAAAATAGAAGTACAGGCACAGATAGGATTGCCAATTTTTTCTCAGTTATTGCATTAATTAGAAGTTTAAAATTTCAGATGCAGGAACCATGCATAACATTTAGTTCCTCTATTATTATTTTTTCTTTTAAAAAACACTTTAGCTTTCATTTGAGATCACTCACACTCCGTGCAATGTTCCCTTTATTTTTTCTGGTTCAGATGAGAGTTAAGTATAATAATTTTTTTAAATAGTACTACAGATTTCTACGGGATCAGTCTTTTAATAACAAACAAGGCATTATGTTGGCAGCTTCATTGCAAATTTTGTTAATAGGACACCAGCATGTAAGGTATTCAGACTTGAACAGCTTTTATTACTGTTCTTTATTTGAATGCCATTGTAGCAGATGACCAGGCTGAGCTGCAGGAGGGGTCAAATGCATCATCAGTCAAGAGTCCCTTCGTGCCCCACAAGAGATCTAAGTCCAACTCACCGTGAATTTCTTATCTACCACCAAATTGCTTTGACCACTAGTAGTTCAGATTCTTGAAGAGAGCTTAAGCTTACAATAAATCTTTATATTCATTTGAACTGCCTGAATCTCCTGATTTCCCTGGCACTTGACACCCCTCATCACCAGGATATCAGGAGTGTTTATGTCTTCAGCTATATGAATGACTTCTTCACCAAAATTTAATGTTGTATTATCAGAATGGACAAATAGGATTATATATTATAGACTTTTTGTATCATTCTTACTCAGATAGGGGGATTCTATTATTTCAATGTTATTAATTAATTATTTATTTATTTATATTTTATTATTACTATTATTTAAGAGGTAAGATTGATTTCCTGACATTACTGTTACCTATGAAGCAATATTGAGATGTGAGAAATGCCAAAGAAATTGATTTGGGATGGAATCCAGAATGATTTAAAACTTAATTTTTTCACTCCTAAACTATTTCCATCCTGTAGGCTTTCACACCAGGCAAAGCATTTCACTTTATTATGGCTATTTGGTACTGCCTATCTAATCATTTCTTTTTAATCCTATTTCAAGTTTCCTGTCACAAAATAAAATTTGGAATTCAGTTGTGTAACAGAACCATTTAAATGGTGAGAATGTAAAATGTGAAGGAAATAAACGGGCTTTAAACTATGCAGCTAGGACAGTGGTTCTCAACCTGTGGGTCGGGACCCCATTTGGGGTCGATCGACCATTTCATGGGGGTCGCCAAGCAAGGCTGTCCGCCATTTTTTTGTCCGCCATTTTTTTTGTCCGCCATTTTTTCCCCCTTTTCCGGCGGGTGCCTTACCTCCCTTGGGCTAGGCCAGCTGGTGGTCGGCCTGCTCCATCTCTGCCACTTGCCAGCTACGCCTCGGCCGGCGCAGGGGGCGGAACCACGCATGCGCGGCGCTCCCGGGCAGGGAAAGTCCTCGACTTAAGACCGTTTTAGTCCTCGACTTACGACCGGTTTAGTCCTCGACTTACGACCGGTTTAGTCCTTGACTTACGACCGGTTGGGGTCGCGGCATTAAAAAGGTTGAGAACCACTGAGCTAGGATAACATGTTAATTGATCTCTCTGTTGGACAGGGATATGGAACCAATGAAAGGACTAAAATGATATGGGGATGGCACACATAAATACTTCATTTTTAGATTAATTAGGAAATAAACATTTCTAAGAATGGACACAAGCTAAATTAAACTTAAATAGATTAGTCTCAGTTTTTCCATAACCATTAACCCACATAAAACTTTTAGTAACATATGCACCACAATAATACTTTTGCCTTTCATGTCGAATATAGAGGTCAGATTTTATATTGATGGTTTAATTTAAGAAGAGTGGTGTTTAAAAAGCTAGTCTTTCATAATGGTGATAATTTTCTAACTCCAGGTAGGTGATTGAAATAATAATTTTGCCTAGAATTGCAGCATTAGCAGCATCTCTGTCCTAGATAACAAATCTTTGTCTTCTCTGCTTTTGCTCATTCATCGTCAACAAAATGTCCCATGCCACAAATATTCATTTCCAGACTCATTTTTGTTAAGCATTTCATTAAGTTTAACTACTGCACTTGAAAGGAAATTGCATAAAAATAGAAGTGACCTGTGAGTCATGAAAATTTAAAGTTTAATTAGCACCATGAAGGTATTTGAATTATTTGTCTCAATCAATCATAGAATTATGCAATCTTACAATTTTTAAAAATGTTTTCCCCAAATGTATGCATAAAATCAGTTCCAAGAACAAACTGGTTTTAGCATTATTATTTCTCTAAGTGCACTTGTCAACAACTCGCTCTTGATTTAAACAGTGGGAGGGGTGAAATTAAATAGGTATATCTATACACATTTGCATATTATTTATTGAAACAATAATTCTACTGAGGTGGAAGAAACAGATTGATTTATGTTATAATATATGCATATGGTTCAACAACATATTCATATCATTTTAGAAGTAGCATTTTCTTCTCTGTAATACAGGTGGTCCTCATTTAATGACCATTCATTCAATATTCAAACAAGCAGTAGTTATAACTGTCTCTGGAAGTTCCAGTTGGTGCAGTGCCCCCTCATTTACACAATCATGATCCAGGCACTTGGCAACTGGCCTGGATTTCCCAACAACTTTATTTTATTCAAAAGGTTAAAATATAAAATAAAATTAAAAAAATTGAACAAAGTCAAAATAAAAACATTGAAAAAATGTGAATGTTTTAAATGCTGACAAATCTATTGCAATGATAGCTTCTGTCATGCCTCCATCAGAGCCTGAATCTGCTGAGGAAAATGATCTGGAATGGGACCCTACGAAGGTCGAGGGAGGGGTGTCTGTGGTTTCAGAGGAATGTGGGGAAGAGCAGGCAGAGGCAGGCCAGGGCCTTTCAGGATTGGGACAGGATGAACATGAGAGACAGAGCTCAAGCAATGAGCAAGGGCCACCCCCTCCTGATCCTAGAGCACAGAGAGTGGAGAGAAAGAGCGAACAACGTAGGCAGGCTCAACTACTCGGGAGGAGAGCGCCCTGCCCCTCTCCACAAAGCACACCTGGAGACTGAGGCTTAAGGAGATGCAGTGGGGAGGGGCATTTGTCCAGAATGATTTCTTGGAGTTTTGTGTACTGTTGCTGATCTTGGAAACAACTGTTGTTGTTTTGTGTACTGTTGCTGATCTTGGAAACAACTCTCTGATCTCTTGTTTGATGTTGTGATTTCTACTTGGAAATCCTGAAACTCTGACCATTGAACTGGCTGACAAACTTGATTTGTGTTCAAAGACATTTGATTGTATTTTGGCTTCTCTTCTGAAACTGCTCAGGCAAGCTTATATTTCCACAGACTCATTAGATTTTGCATGTATGTTTCATTCCTTGTTATCTACGTGACCTTGAGTAAATTACTCTTCTAATCTAACTGTATGTGAAACTACTTGCAGCCAGAGGCTGCTGAAGGTGTGTGTGTCTTACTTTGTTCTGGGGCTTGCCAGAAATGTGGGAGCATTTGGGGAAAATTTGGAGCAATTAAAGGGCGGTTTGAATTGCCAGCTGACTGCATTGCCTCTGTGCCATGCCCTGGGTCATCATGAGGCCTATTTGCACTTAAACAAAGTATGTAGTTATATTGTCCCTACATCTTACCAGCTGAGATATGAATTTGATATTAATTGTGAGAATGTTATGGTATCAGCGCACCCTGTCCTTCATCACCTCACTGTAGGAATACAGCTTCTCATACACTGCTGTTCTATACATAAATGTGTTGGCTTGTACAGGCAATAAATATGAAGTTAGAAAAAAAAGACTTTACAGTCTTATTTAAGAAACTTATTTCATATGTCTGTAATATGTCAGAGTGATATTGTTTCATCATTTCTTTCTTTTCTCAATTTAGTCTTTCTTTCTCTTCAAACTCTGAACTTCATAGTACTTACCTGATTTTCTCTTTATAAGAGAAAATATAAGAATATTTTCTTATAAAAAACTGGACTCCTAATTATAGTATATAATCTCACTTTGCATTCTTTCCACCGTATGAATTTATCTCTATTCAGTCCTTATTCTCTCTAATGAAAGAGATGATGCGAGGTAGCTGAGGTCTGTCTTTTTTTCTTTGAACAAAAATAATGAGATAAATTTGTTAATTTAGAGAGTGACAAATAACTCATATCAAGGGTCACCCTCCCTCTAGACTTCAGTACCTTGCCTCTCTTTGTCTCCTCCTTATCTGTCCCCATTATGTCCTATCAATTAAAAGATGGAGAGAGAGAGAACATTCTGAAATCTCTAAATATAGCACAATTGGACTAAAGCAGATAATTAGAAGAATTAGCCAGAGACATTACATATACAGTATTTACATAAAATGAATTAAATGTTCCTAGAAATAGTTATTGATTTATTTATAACATTTACATAGCTGTCTAGCTCACTTTTACCTAACTCTAGGTCAGGGCTTTTCAACCAGTGGTACGGGTACCACCTGTGGTACATTGGCACCTGGCAGGTGGTATGCGACCATCCTAGAAAAGTGGTAGTGGGGGAGGGGAATGAGCTGAACTGGTGGCAGCACCGCAGAAGCCTGAGCGAGAGATGGCTGGAGCTGCAGGACTGTCAGGGCTTAGCGGAAGCGCCAGGATCAGCACTTCTTCAGGACTGTCAGGGCTCAGTGGAAGTGCCAGGATCAGCGCCAGGCTCCAGCTGGAGCTCGGCGCTGATCCTGGCGCTTCTGCTGAGCCCAGAAGAAGCGCCAATCAGCTGGAATGTTGCAGCATCTCCAGGGTCTTGTGATGTACATTCAGATGCTTGGCAACTGATTCATATTTATGACGGTCACAGTGTCCCAGGGTCATGTGAAGTGATCAAAACCTGGTGCAACCACCCAGCAGACAATGGGAATAAAAACCAAACATCCCCCCAACCCACCCAGCTGCCAATCCTCAACATAAATGCTCACAACAATGAAAACCTCGAACAGGAGGAAGAGTGCCGCCGGGTGGGCAGGCAGGTGTCTTGCTCGGCTGTGGCTTGGGGGAAAGTTTTTTCAGTGCCATTGTAACTTCGAACAGTCACTGAGCGAACTGTTGTAAGTCGAGGACTACCTGTACTTCGTCAGTTTTTTCCTTTTTTTGGGGGGGGGATCATCAAGATTTTGACACTTTGCTAGGCGACTGGTGGTACTCAGATGTTGCCATATCCTAAAAGTGATACAATGGGTGAAAAGGTTGAAAAGCCCTGCTCTAGGTGACTTATAATAAAGTGAATGTAGTGTAATTGTTAAAACTTAGTTATAAAATTATAGATGATGTCAAATGAAATTCTGTTAGAATTTTTATATCCATATTAATTTGAGAGATAGAGTATTGTAGTTCTTGATGGTCCCTGAGCTTGGTTGCTTGCCTGCAGACATTTCTTTACCAGACTAGGTAACATATTTAGTGCTGGAAGGGAGTAGGGTTTTCTTTCTGTTTATATACAGTAGCTCGCCCTGTCCGTGTTGATGGGGGTGTTGTTTTCTCCTTGGTAGTTACTTGATTAGGCTGTTGTTTACTGATTGATTGGTTGTCTCTATAGAGATAAACAACATTTAAAAGAGACAAAAAAAAAAAGCTAACCGTAAAGAAAAAGGCCAGAACACCTCACTAGCACAAGCCCAAATTTGAGGTGGCATTTAATCGTAGGATCATATTCTTCCATTGAACACTTTTTCCAAATAATATTTTAATTTTGATATTTTGGGTGTTGTGAAAGGGAAAATTTCTGGAGTGTTAGGTTGACTTTAATTGCTATCCTTGTCATTGCTGACTCCAATCCTTTGTTTTGCTATCTCACGCAGGTCTTGGTTGCTGGCTTCTACTGTCTTCTCCACCAGAATTTCCTCCGTGTTTTCTTCCTTTATGTTGACAAAGCCTTCTCAACTTATTTGCCGTGTGATACGTTTTGTTTATAACACGGTTCTTTATTATTTTCTGTCACACTTTCAAAGCCTTCAACACTCTTTCACAGAGCCTAGCCAAACATTTTTCCAACAGTTAGTAATCTGCTTGATGCTGTCCCAGTTGTCCCAACTTAGTCAAGAAGTCATAGACTGACTTCCAGGAGTCGATCATGGTAATTTCCTTGTTGGCACTGAGAGCCTGGCAAGCCTTGCTATGAGGTTTCCGCAGGAAGTGCTCATTGAAAGCTTTTATTATGCCCTGATCAAGGGGTCGGATGAGAGACAAAAAAAATTGGTGGTATGAAAAGAATTTCTATGTTGGGATGAGCACTTTTGACTTCCTCATGGCAATGAGTTGGGAGACTATCCAAAATTAATAAAAACTTGAAGGCAAGATTTTTGCCCCAGAGATACCATTCGACTTCTGGGCCAATCCCAAAATATTTCAGATGTCATCCATAGTTTTTGTTCCATCTCCAATGGACTGGCATGCAGTTCAGGTTTTTCCTTTGTGCATGTGGATTTTAGTTTCTGTATATCATTAGGGGTTTGCACTGGTGCTCAATAAGAAGATTGCCTGGTCTTTGAATGATTTAAGCTAAGGGTTTATATAATTTGTATTATATACATTTGTTTGCCCATGTCTTGTAGAACAAGCCATCTCATCAATGTTGAAAACCTGGTCTTCCACATATTTCTTTCCCTGTATAGCATTTACCAGCTATTCTTTAAATTCTTGCACAGCCTCCTGCACAACCTGTTTCACCTGCAAGCTTAACATTTTCACACTATTAACATTTTATTTCTTGAAACATGAAAGTGAGCAAGCACTAGTCAAGAAGGGTTTAACATTTTCCTGATCCTGAGTAAAATGACTACAAATTTCTGTCCATTGTGCTTTTTTTTATTGGTCATCATTTTATGACTCTATACATTTACTTGCTTTTCCATAGCTTCATCACATATTATAGACATTACTTTGGCACTTTACAAAGCAGCCTCATATACAGATTGGCAAATTTCCTCTTCCTTTTTCTATATGTTCCATATTGTTGATTCATTAACATTGAACTCACAGCCAAAAGCACTATAACTAATGCTTGAACAAAGCTTATTTAACATGTGTATTTTCTCTCTAAGGCAAATCACAACTTTCTTGTGTTTTAGAGGCCTGGGCTTGGGGGTTATTTTAACAAGCAAAATCACCAGATGTGTGCAGAATGGTGGCTCAAAACCTTTGCCACTCTGCACATGTGTGCAAATAACCATAAATGCATCATGAGTATTGATTTTAGGGTTAGAAATTATTTTTTAGTGGGTGGGGGAATTCACAAATATGAATCCATGAATAATTAGGTTTACTTGTATGTCTCCATCTATTTTGTATTATCCTTCTTTGAAAATTGTTTTCTTAAAAAAAACAGGAAAAGTCATCACCTTTCCACTTTTAAAGGGTAAAGGATTCTATAAATAAGGGTGATATTGTCTAGTCCAGTTGTAAAGTTCCATGATTAAAGCAGAGTAATTGCACAAGTTGTCTCGTCTGGAAATAGCCTGCTCTCATCATTTTGGGCAGCACCCTCCAGGAGCTATGAATACATTTTAAGCAGAATAGTTTCCTGAAGCTAGACATGATTTCAGGGCAAATAAACACGGGGAATTAAATTTCTGTGGGCCAAACTACTAAATGATGCATACTGTGCACTATTTCTCAGGTGGTTGCAAATGCTTGTTTATTAAAAACTGAATTTTTGGGCTCTGCAGCAGAAATGTATTTTAGCTGGTAGTGTAAAGCCATCTCTCATTTCTAGTACTAATGCTGCATATGACCTTTCCTAAGGGAGAAAATGGTTCACCCACATTCGATTTTACGGAACAAGAGAAGGTAATGAGTTCTGGGTTGCTTCACATAATGGAAGAGTGTGGTTTTTGTGAAAAGATAGATGCTATATGGCAAGAATGCAGAGACTGGAAGATAAGTATCTGAGTGTTCATTGCATTGCACTAAAAAAAATGGCATATTACTGGTTCAAATGACTTCTTGCAGCAAATCAATTCAGTGAGATTGGCGGCTATATAAATCTGATTTATAAATAAATACATTCCCATTTTATTAATAACACAGTTTTACTATATAATAAAAGATAAACTTTTCAGGGAACAGTGGATGTGAAATAAGAGTCTTACCCATGAATATTTTACTCTTAAAAGTTTTACAGCTGAATATTAATCAGTATGTTCTATGTCCACATGTATGTTCCCATAGTTGGTCACTTGCTATCAAATCTGTAGCTGCTTTACTATAATCAGTGATTTTATATGGCTTTGCTTTGGAATAATTGGAGCCTGTTGTTGGATATGCTGGTTGTGGTTCATTAGATCTGCCATGCTTTATTTTTTTTATTGTACATTTGTTGATTTGTTTTTTATGGTTTGAGCTGACCAAAGTTTATTGGAGTCACATCACATTTCAGCAGAATAAAATAAATAAACAACAATCACATCTAAAAACCAAGAAAAGAAATCACAAACTTGCCTGGAAGAACAACACTGAAACTTACCATACATTATATGGTATAATACTGTTTTTTTTAGTATAATCAATCGGACAATAATACTGAATCTCAGGGAAAACTTCAGCTTTCTTGCTTTATAATGAAATCAAGCTGCAAAAAAGTATTGATTACTTAGAAGACAACATCAAGCGTGATATTTCCTGTTGGGATAAATTCGAAAACGTATGCGAATGAAACTTGAAGAAATTATAAGAAACTGTAGTAGTGTGCTGAATTTTCCTGAAGACAAGTAAAAATCAGTTAGTGATATTGACTGTGTAATTTTAGGCTTCATCTGGCAATCAATCTAAATCATTGAGAACAGGCTGTTGGACTATTAAAACTACTCTGGAATAAAAGAATGAATTGCAATGCCATTGTTAGTAATGTGTCGTAGATGTAAGATGTAAGAAAGAAGCATGGTATTGGGTCATGTAGTCTTCATATGTTTAACTTATACAATCTTAATTAAATGTTTGAGACACTGAGATTCACCATGGACCCCAGTAGCACTCTTGCCAAATAACAGATCTCCCCTGCTAGAATAAAGGGGTGAGGCAGTATAATCTACTTATTTTCTTCTTCTATAAGCATGTCTGCGGTCTTGGGAAAATCCAAACTGGGTAGAAAAAAAAAATTAACCTGGCTTACGACAGAAACAAATAAACATTTGGAGCATGTCTTATAATAAAGTGTCAACAAACTGTTCTGGGAGATAATGTCCAAGATTTTCTCTATAGGCTAAAACAAGAAAATATAAATGCATGTGTATATGCATTTCTGGAATGTATGTGGCCACCTATCGGGCATAGTGATCATAAGCGGCTCACAACACCCAATAAAACAGCAAGATAACAACAGAACAAGTCCTCCCCACCAGGCACTGGATCACCCATATTTGTATTGACTTCCTGACTCAACCCATCCTAGCCCAGTACTTGGAGGAAGACCCAGATCCCTCAGATTTCCAGAAGGCTAAAAGGGTACACTACTACAAATGTGAGGAAAAAGATTATTTCTGAAGCATAAAGAGCTTGACTTTATTTAAATGTTCATTGGAAGACAAAAAGTTTCACAGTTTTACCATGCCAGAAATGTATATGATTCATCAAAGGAGATAGTTTGGGGGCTTAATTGCCTTTGTGTTGTCCAAATTGAAAGGGAATAATTATTATTGGTTTCATTTATTTCATTTCATTTCATTTATTGGACTTATATGCCGCCCTTCTCCCCACAGGACTCAGGGCGGCTCACAGCATATTAAAACAGTATAAAACATTATCCCCAATAAAAACCAATTAAAAACAAATATTTGTCGCTGTGTCTTATTAAAATCATTAAAATTGTCCCTGTTTAAAATTCACCCTAGGC
>NW_015386225.1:252452-263641 GCF_001527695.2 Protobothrops mucrosquamatus | reverse complement strand
AGTTAATCACTCTGCTCAGTTGTACAAATTTTCCCTACAGCATTCATTTTTAGATTATCTTTACAGCTCATTTGCTAATTTTGTTAAGTATTTAGCAGCAAATGAATCAAATAAAATCCCCACCCATTCCCTTACAAAATACATTAGATGATGATAATTATAACAAATGTTTAATACCAGAGGCTGATTTGGATCACATATTGTAACCAGATTGAATTTGCTTGATCCTCCTGTAGTGATGATTGATATTATTTTAAAAATGATGCATTGCTGTTGGCACTAACTTTATTTTATTTTCATTTACTTTCTTTCATTATTACATCACAATAATTATTATTACTACACCTACTTTATGTATCAATTTTTTATTTTTGATGTTACCATAGATGTTTCATTTTTTCCCCCATTCTGTAGCTCCTTTCATTGCATTTGTTATTATAAATAGTAGTTGATTTAGTAGCATACAAATGGAACAAATAAATACATATTACATCTCAATTTATATTCAGAGCTTGGGGATCATAATGCTGGCAAATATAAGATTAAGGTATAAATCTATAGTAACACTTTCCTTTGTCAAATGAATTATGGATAAATCCATGAAACTATTGCACTTGAGAAACAAGAACAGATTTGTTGAATGCTACTGTTGGACCTCTGAATCATAGAGAGCCTGAATTTGATTTGAACTTCATAAGAGCTATATAAGATACATTAGGTTGAGATGCTGTAAATAATTAGATATATTTGACTATGACTCTCTCTCCAACCCAAAATATTGAACTTAGTGAAAGAAGCAAGAAGGGCATCAGTTTAACTGGATCCCCTAAATCTTGAACCATGCTATTATACATAACTTTTGACTAGTACATTTTTGAAACCTTTATTTAGTATAAATGTTCCTTCCTGGGCCCACATAGAATACTCTTATTTAGTATCTTCATATGGTCCAATTACTCAGAGGATTGAAAACTTGATGTTACTATATATGAGATTAAAATCTAATAAATAAATGAGTTGCTTATAGACATAGATGATTACAATGAAATATGTTCATACTGTATTGGACTCTGATCTAACAATCATATATGAAAAACTCCTATATGTGATTTTTTTTGTTACTGCACTGGTTTTTTTAATGTTTCATTTGCTGTTTTAGTTTTTCTATTTATTCTGATTTATTAAATAGATGAAAGTAAATATGAAAAAAGAGATCTGTCCCCAGAATTACAGTGTTTTTTCACCCCTAGTCCTACTCCCAGACAGCTCAATACCATGGTCCAAATATGATAGAAAAAAAGATGAGGTGTTCCTGTATTCACAGTTTTTCAAAGAATTTTGAACTCATACTATTAGCAGCAGTGTATAAATTACATTTTAGTCTATAAATTGGTCACAAAAAATGAGAGATTAAAACAGAGTTGGATTTCCCACCTATTACAATAATTTCATCTTATCCTCAAAAAAATGACTGTAACAAATTATGAGATTAGTATAGGTCTAGTTTAATTCACCCTGAGATTAATCAGATAAACTCATACATTTATAATGAACAACCCAAGTGACTTCAATGGATATAAGATGGTTAAAATCAAAGTGCACTGTTTCAATACAGTTGTGAATTCATTTTCAGAGATCAATTCATAGCTCCAGCACCAAATTCTAAAAATTACTCTGTTTCTCTTAAAAGCCAGGAAACAAATTTGGGTCTTGCAGCATGTTTCTGTTCCCCAGCATTAATATTTGAAAAGCTTAACATTAGACTAGATGATTATTAATTACTGATTTAGAAATGTATAACTATTGGTCATTTTGTTAAGATCACTTGATGCAAGTCTAACAGAAGTCTAAATAAACATGCTGTAATTGTGCATAGTTTTATTTAATATATTTAGTCTTATCAGATGTTTCCATGTGCAATATTCTATTAATTATTATAACTTTTTGAC
Source organism: Protobothrops mucrosquamatus (assembly GCF_001527695.2). NCBI lineage: Eukaryota > Metazoa > Chordata > Lepidosauria > Squamata > Viperidae > Protobothrops > Protobothrops mucrosquamatus. Next base: position 261,692 of record NW_015386225.1, on the reverse strand, counting down.
TTTTATTTTAATATAAAGCAATTCAGGTTTGTTCACTCAGCTTTTACAGACAAAAAATGCTGGAAGTGAACCATACCCTCCAGCTCTACCTGATGTTGCTTTCTTTTCAAGAAAAAATATACTCAAACAAATCAAAATCTTAAATACTAAGTCTAAAAGAAATAGCATCTGTTTAGGCAAGATTGACAAACAAGCAGCTAATGAACTGAGAGTGTTTCTGTAACTAGAAGTATGAAATTGAATTTAAACAGATTTGTCAGAGTCCACTCCTCAAACACTGCTATATTCAGTCCACGTTTGCACTGAACTGTTGGGTTCATGAGGAAAGATTTCTCCTGTTTCTGCTTATAACGAACATTTTCTTAGTTTACAATGCCTGGTGTCATGGTGGTAAGATAGGAAGATAAAGTGACTTAGCAAGAAGTGAGGGGATCCAAGGAAATGGAAGCCAGGGAGAAACAAGAATTCCTGTCAGTGGGAAACTACCTGCAGGATAACTAAAACAAATAGTTTGCATAGCTAATGACAGAGCTGAGCCAAAAGTGAATGTGTTCAATTTAACTATAGCTGAAGTCAGGTAAGTTTATCAACATTCAGTAAACTGGTGCTGATCCCAGATCAGATCAAGAGGCCTCAGCAGTTGAATATTAACTGTAAGCCTTAAGATCTTCTAAGAGATAAGAATCTCTCTATTCCACTTCTAGAAGAAGATGCTGCTCAAAAACTTCTAATCCAACGGGCTTGAAATCTTCCATCCTCTCTTTATGAACCCTCTCTGTAGGAAATTGTGACACTTCTCAGCTTCTCTTGCTAATATTGGACCCACACTTGAGAAAGATATTTGCAATTACAGGACAGGATTGTAAAATTTGAGATAGTTCAGTTTCTGGTGTCTAATGATGTCGGTAGTATTAGACCTACTTTCACCTATGTTACACAAGGATTGTTCTTGGTGAAAACAAATACAACTCCCCCACAATATTTGGGGCTTCTACTGTGAAAGAAACAATCCAGAATAAGGCAGAGGGAAAAAACAAAATCTGTACACTGTTTTAGTTAAGTTATTTATATGTCTTTACTTATTTACTAAGCCACTTAATAACTTCAGTGCTTTGGATATTGTTCAGATAATGAAACAGTGTAATAAAATTGGAATTAGTTGTATCTGTTTAATTAGGTGAAGACTCAACGTTTTAATGCTACTTTGGTCAAACCATAGCAAGTGAAGTGAATTTTTTTTAAAGGGAAATGAAGGCTTTTTTCATTTTTGTTCTGAAATTGAAATAATAGCATTCATGCTTCCTCTTTTTTCTTGCCAACATGCCAGATTCAGTCTCAAAAGTAAAGCTTATGTTGCGCAAGGTGAGAAAAGCATCACCTGAGCAAGAGAAAAGGATTAGGAAATAGCACTGTTTGGCTTTACAAAGAAAGTGTGTAGAAACCCAAGGGATTAAAAATAACTGTGTTGATTGATTTCTCACTTTTCAAAGGCATTTTATTATTGTTATAACACTGCATTATGTATCACTATCACAGCTGGGATGACCTATATCAAATGGATTGCTTCAATTATGTTCAATTTAGGATAATTAAGTGTCACAAGAGTTCCAAAGTGATCTATGAAAGGGGCTGCTACTGCTCTTGACAGAATTACTAAAACAGAGATTGACAGTTTCTCTGGCTGCATTTTGAATTCATAATAGCTAGTCATAGGCACCAGCACTGAAAATGGCTGAGGTCTTACACCACCCTGTCATTACAATATTTCTACAAGTTTTTTATTTCAGTTGATAGTGGTACTGTCACTAACTTCTTGTAATGTATTTGCAGACCTGAAAAATGACAACAGAACAGAACAGAATAGAATCTTTTCATTTTGTTCAGAAAGTACCTCAAGTGAATTGGCTTGTAAATGGCTCAGTGAACAAAACTGTCATCAAGAGATTGTGTCACTGATTTCATGAAGTAATGCAACTGAATGAACAGAATGTAGATTAGTCTAAAGCAAAGATGAAATAAACTGAGGGTAACCTAAAGGTTGTGTGAACTACTGTATTACCAGTCCATAAAAAGGTAATAGTCATGTCAACCTCAATATAGGTTCTAGGATTTTTTGCACAAAGTATAATTATCTAACCTCTATGATACACCAGCTCACAAATATTTTGGTACCAATGTTCTTTGAAAGAGTTATCTCTATCAGGACAAACAAATATGAATACAATTAAAATGTTATAATAATTTACTTCTATAAAGCATTTTCAGTGCTTTGTGTTAATGAAACTCTCACCTTTATAATACATATTCTGCTGCTCAATTCTGATTGCAAATTTACATTATTAAACAGAAGTTGGAATTTATGCAACACTTTTAAGAATTCTATCCACAAAACAGATGCTTGTGACCCATGTTACATATGTACTATATATTTGCTAAACAGCTGTCATTCTTGTGCTATGACTTACACCTTTCTTTCTCTTTCCCCCGGAAATTGTTTTATTAGAGAATACAAATAATTAGAAACTATATATAAATGAACAGATTTGCTTAAATTATACAGTGAATGCTAAATATGACATTGATAAGATGTGGCAAAATGCATTGAATTATTTTGTAATATGAAAAAAAGTTTATAGTTTTGAACTTAATACTAAAGTCTCCACTGTATTATTATTTGTTATTTATGAGTACTAAAAAAATTAAGGAGAAAAAAGAGCTGCTTGGAAAAGATAGATATTTAATTTCTAGCTTTCCCTCTTTTCTGTCCTCAGACCAATTTGCACTGTTTATAAATATTTAAACCACTTTAGAAGCCATATTATAAATGTTTGTATTTCCCTTGTTGCATGATGTATTGTATATATGGAAGTCATTCTTGCTGAAGTTCTTTATCTGTTTCATACTTTGATCTAGTTCTTGCTGCTGTGTCCCCATTTTTTCATTTTACTTCTCTTTCTCTGCCTAATTACTATAACTGTTTTTTTCTACTGGACACTGGCTATACATTTTTGGGAGTCTCATGGTTGCTGATATTTGCATACAGCGTTGCTATTATGTCATAAACCCTGATTGCTAATTATCTTAGACAACCCAGTCAATGGTATCTGCACTAGTGATGCCAACATAATGTCACATGGTTTAATCCTGCCATCAGATAAATGCTGCAAGACTGTGCTTGTGTCCCCATACCTAATGCATCATCTAAATATGTAAACTATATCATTTGCATAATGGCATCATCACATATGTTTTGCCATTGGCTAATACAAATCTCCAGTGGATGCCAATAAACATAGGATTCCTGCCCCAGGTCTTGGCCATGACTCTGCAGTTCTGTAGGACTGCATGTAAGAGAAGCTGCCAATGAATTGACTCAGTCATAACAAATGTAATTAATTAAATCTTGAACGTTGAAGAAATGAAATTAGCCATTGGAAAAAATCCATCTTCATTACTTAAGTTCCTAATTCAGCTATCACTGGAAACTCATTCTATAGAGTATAATAGGAAATGATTTTTGGCCTTTTTCGCATTGGTTTCTTGCTAAATCTTGTTCACATAACTGTAGGAAGTTGAAAAATAAGAACTGTTGGTAAGGGAGAAGAAAATGGGCAAGTGAGGGGAAAAAAAGGTAAAAGTGGACATTGTCTTGTATGAGAAATTGTATGCATTTTTGTGATGATGTAATCAGGTACATTTTGTCTCTTGATCTCCCCTTTGCTAAAAATCCTCAGCTTTTTCATATTGTATTCAGAGCTCACACAAATGTGTGTGGTTTCATTTTGACCCCCAGTTTCATACAAAACCTGAAATGAATGAGGAATATGACCATGACCATTACTTTGACTTGACTTCTCTGAGTTGAAAAATAAGAGAAGGTGCTAATTACATCTGAAAGTGCATGTTTGTATAATCAGTTTCCCAAAAGTAGGCTTGCTAGTTGACCACAATCATTTTAATTAAAAAAAATCAGTTTTTGTTTGACCAATCCATTAAAATGTTTACCTAATAGCCAGAATGAATTGCTCAAATACAAAGAGCTGTATTAAATATACCCCAAACAGTAAACATGATGGCTAATGGTTTATTTAAAGATTTCCCCCCTCAAGTCTAGTTCCCATGCTGCATCGGAAATATGGAAGTTTCTTTCGTTTGAAAAGTAGGTGTGTATACATGAACTACAATATTTTGGAACCTTGACAACATATCATGGTTTTGGGTTATTAAAGGAAATATGACTATATGCTAATAAATAAAACTGTAGTGCATTATCAGAAGCATCAACATACAGTATAAAGCATTTTCTTTCCTTTAATCTGTTATGCCGGTAATTTACTAGAGACAATGTGGTTTTAAAAGACAACTTATCTGATTAAAAGTAATAATAATAATAATAATAATAATAATAATAATAATAATAATAATAATAATAATAATAATAATAATAATAATAATAAAGTTGGAAGGGACCTTGGAGGTCATCGAGTCCAACCCCCTGCCCAGGCAGGAACCCTACACCATTTCAGACAAACGGCTGTCCAGTCTCTTCTTAAAAACTTCCAGTGTTGGAGCATTCACCACTTCTGGAGGCAGGTTGTTCCATTGGTTAATTGTTTTAACTGTCAGGAAGTTTCTCCTTAGTTCTAGGTTGCTTCTCTCCTTGATCAGTTTCCACCCATTGCTTCTCGTCCTACCTTCAGGCGCAAAGCATACTTTGACTAGCAAAGTATGCTTTGCTGGTCAAATAGGAATTAACCAATATTATTATATTAATTAAACAGGAATTAAGTAATCAGTTTTGTTGTTTAGATTACTGATTAAAGGTAGAAAAAAGTATGTGCAGTGCTACTTACACAGGAGCCATTATATTGGTAAACATTGGTTTAACATTGATCTATCTGGACAAATCACATAAAGCGTCTCTGTAATGCTGCATATTAGGGGTAACCCCACTCTTGTGATTCTTCATGCAATTGGATTAATCCTTTGTAAGAGGAGTTTGCAAACATTTGGTTTTCAGCATCAGGTTCCTTTGGCTGTTAGAACATTCTCAGAGTATTTCAAAACATTTTACTGATGCACTGGATTAAATCCTGGCAGTGCTATGAATAGATAAGAAAAAGTAGCAGGGAGCTTGTTCCAAAACAATTTCTCACATGCAAAAGGTCTTGGACACTGAAATCCTTCTGAAGTGAAAAGAGAGCTTTAACTAGATTCTCTTTACCCGGGTGTTGTCTGACTTTCCCAAGATCTACAAAACAGTAAGGTTCTACATTTAGGCAAGAAAAACCAAATGTACAGGTATAGTATAGGTGGTACCTTGCTCAATAGTAGTAACTGTGAGAGGGATCTCGGAGTCCTAGTGGACAATCATTTAAATATGAGCCAGCAGTGTGCTGCAGCTGCCAAAAAAACCAACACAGTGCTAGGCTGCATTAACAGAGGAATAGAATCAAGATCACGTGAAGTATTAATACCACTTTACAATGCCTTGGTAAGGCCACACTTGGAATACTGCATCCAGTTTTGGTCACTGCAATGTAAAAAAGATGTTGAGACTCTAGAAAGAGTACAGAGAAGAGTAACCAAGATGATTAGGGGACTGGAGGCTAAAACATATAAGGAATGGTTGCTGGAATTGGGTATGTCTAGTTTAATAAAGAGAAGGACGAAGGGGGACATGATAGCAGTATTCCAATATCTCAGGGGCTGCCACAAAGAAGAGGGAGACAAGCTATTTTCCAAAGCGCCTGAAGGCAGGACAAGAAGCAACGGGTGGAAGCTAACCAAAGAGAGAAGCAACCTAGAACTAAGGAGAAACTTCCTGACAGTTAGAACAATTAACCAGTGGAACAATCTGCCTCCAGAAGCGATGAATACACCAACACTGGAAGTTTTTAAGAAGAAACTGGACAGCCATTTGTCCAAAATGGTATAGGGTTTCCTGCCTGAGCAGGGGTTTGGACTAGATGACCTCCAAGGTCCCTTCCAACTTTATTATTATTATTATTATTATTATTATTATTATTATTATTATTATTATTATTATTATTATTATTATTATTATTATTATTATTATTATTATTATTATTATTATCACAAAGTGTGTGACTTGAATCTTGAGAAACGAACCCAGGGTTGCTCCTCCAAATCATGCAACTTTCCAAGTGCAGTAAAAGTATTCTAAAATTATCGCATGCTAATTCAAGTAACTCTTAGGTTTGCCAATGCCCAAATAAGCATTGAGTGTTGAATGATTGAATGGTGGAAAAAGACACATTAGCTGTTTTCTGGAAAGGAGATGGGCATGGAAAAGAGTGATGGGGAAAGAAAGCGACAGGAAGCACATTTTGATATACATTTTACAGAGGTAGATTTGTTAGCCCTGAGCAGCTTCATGGCATCTTAACGATGAGCTGATTATTATTTGAAATAATTCTGTTTCCTTCCTCTCTTTTCAGGATATCTCTCCATCAATAGCTGATGCATTTTGTATTTCTCTCATAAAACTACATTCTAGCTATCTTATAAAATGAAATAATCAATGGAAGCTTAGGTAGTAATAAATTTGATCATTTTCAAAATGCCATAAGATTCTTGATCAGTTTTGACTTTTCTCATTGTTTGCACAAGCTATTTTCTCATTCATATTGAGAAACTACTTTTAAATATGCCCAGGGAATCATAAAGAACTGGCCAGAGAATTGAATGGCGATATCAAAGCTTTAAAGTACAGTAGTTGGGATTGAACATAAATGTATTTATTTAGCTCTTGCAGAATTATTTTTGAGGATCATGTAACATCGCTATATTCATTTCTGGGGTTTTTTGCTGTTTACTTCCTAATTACTTGTATATAATTCAAAATAAGATTAAAATGTACAAAAAACAGATGGAGAGTAATACATAAAATAACTTTTATCCAGAAGGACCCACTATACCATAAAAATATGACAGATAAACCAGTATTAAATATTGAATTTCACATCATCAACAATTACCTGAATCCATCAAATATTTTCCTAAAAAGATACGCATAGTTGCATTGAAAAGGGCTCATTGATCATATCTACAATTGTTATCAAAATGGTATTTTAAATAAAGATATTGTTACTCTGCATTTTTGGCAACAACAAGGATATCTGATTCTACTAAAATTCACACTTTGCTCATGTTTTCCAAATAAGCATTGTTAATTCAAGGTTATGTCAGTTTAGCATGATGATAAACACTGAAGTGTTTCAAAAGCAACCTGGAATTAAGGAGAAACTTCCTAACAGTGAGGACAATTAACCAGGTTCTCCTACTTGAGCGGGGATGGGAGGTGGGAGTGGACCAGAAGACCCCCCCAAGGCCCCTTCCAGCTCTATTCTATTTATTTATTTTATTTATTTATTGCTTATATTTATATCCCGCCCTTCTCCTTGCGGACTCAGGGCGGCTAACAACCAGATAAAAACTACAAAATACCAAAACTACAGTTAAAACATGATTAAAAGACAAATATTAATAATTGGCCTAAGTAATTTAAAATTATTTTAAAACCCCCACTACAAATTTCCCCTAGGCCAGTCCTGCAAGCTGAAATAATCATGTCTTAAGGGCGCGGCGGAAGGAAGGGAGATCATTCTATTCTATTCTATTCTATTCTATTCTATTCTATTCTATTCTATTCTATTCTATTCTATTCTAAACAATGGAGGTAATTGAAACCCAAACCATCCTCACTTCTATATGATTTAAAATATGCTCTTCCAAAATAACACATGGATGCCACTTTTCTGTAGGCAAAACTTGGTATTAATTCATTGAAAATTTTATACTTTCAATTGAAATCTGAAAAATGAAAATCTCCTTCACAAACTGAGCATTAAACTGAGTAAAAAAAAAATAGAGAGGAGAGTTTTTCCAACTAGACTTCCAATACAGGGCATTAAATATCTGAATATACCATAAAAATGAACTTTATTCCATGTGCTGTGTTTAAATGAGGCTCATCTGTCTTAATATGTTGCTGTTTCTAATAACAGTCCAATAAAACTAAGTTTTATCATTTGAGATATATCGCTAAGTATTCTCAATATACTTAGTTCAATATAATTAGCAGGCTCAGTCTGGCAAAAATAATGCTATTTCATATTCTACCGAATGCACTAAATGCATCTTAGTCACACATAATAGTAGTCGAATTACAGTACATGAGTTGAGGATACTTCCATTCTGTATTGGTTGAAATGTAACTCCATACCACTTTGGCTCTACAGTGCTGGTTCTGACTGAAATAAGAAATTATTTCAAATTTCTTTCTGGGTTTTCTCTGGTGCATTTGAAAGTAACAGTAGAAATAATCACTCTCTGTTTTTAACCCTGTAGTTCTCTAAAGCTCTACAATCCAGTTGTCTACCGTATTTGCAGGGCTTCTTCTCATCATGTCTCCCCAATCCTTGGCTTCAACAGAAAGCATGGACTTTTACCCTTGTTCAGAAGACACTTGAAATAAAGATCTGGGGTGGCTCAATGAGGGAGCATGCTTTTCATTTTATTTGTCTTTTGTGCACAAGTTAGTGGGAAGAGGAATATTTATTAATATGGAAATGTTAGGCAGTGCTTTTTGCATTTTCTTTGTGAATCTCCTTCAAACTGTTTTTGAGGGATTGGGGAATGGAAATAGCATCGTGAAATTGTTCATTGTATAAATATTATACTCATCTAAAAGGATTGTTATTTTGGTCTGTGATATTTCCAATATTGAATTACTTTATATAACTTGACATATTATTCAAAATTGAACACAATTATTCTGCCTCCTGTTTACAGAATTAGCTACACCGGTTGGGTTAGAGATGTGTATCAGTCACATACCAGCTGTACTATAGTAGCTATTTTGAGTCAATGGAATTACATTCACTTTTTGAAGATGCCAACTTCAGGAAGATTCACCATTAGATTTGGATATATTTTAACTCTCAGTGGAAACACCCAGTATTAAATAATACTTGAATATTTCTAATGTTGTCTTACAAATATATATGCTTCTCAATGATAGATAGATAGATAGATATGCATACTCAGCAATTAATTTCTTATGTTTCTTGTATGTATATTTATTCATTTCTTTTATGGTCCCTTATGCAGGCACATCTACATGAATTTAGGGAGTAAAATAAATTGCTAGTCCAGTCACTGCATTTTCCATTTCAATTTTCTGCTTGAGAAAGATAGCCTTATGCCAATGAAGTG
>NW_015386225.1:188489-251928 GCF_001527695.2 Protobothrops mucrosquamatus | reverse complement strand
ACTGATAACTCCACACAAACTGCCTTTGATTCAAAATTTCATGGAAATTACTGGTAGGATTTCACAAATGTTTGAAATTCATATCGGCATAGGCAGAACTCCTACAAATTGAGACTTTGGATCCTGACCTGGAACTTAGCCTTCAGCCATGGAATGGAAGGTCTATAACTTTGGTCCATTGGCAGAAATGTCCAAAAGGAAAATAATGAACAAGAGGCCATTAAAATTGGGAAGGAATTTTGTATTGTATTGACCTATAAGACACAACCTCAGTTCTTGAAAAGTGAAGCTAATGTAAAAAAAGAGTCACTTGAACAAAGAGGTGGTGACATTTATGCAGCATTTCGGTCTTTACATTCTAGTTAGTCCCTTTCTCAACTATTTGCATTTCTACATAGAACAGCTACCAAGCTGAATCAGATTTGAACCTCTTATTAGCCTTATTGATATATAACTAATTTGGTTTCTGAAATCTGTTCAATACAATATTTTCCATTTTACTCTAATTAAGGAGGCTGGGTTCACATAACATGTTTAACAGTCCCCCCTGGCCCACTTCAGCAAAAGATAGCATGTGTGGAGATGCTAAATCTTTGACTGCTCGGTTTTTAACTGGGTTATAGTGGGTTGCTTGAACTTTGTCAGTATGTTTATGGCAGCTGAGGCAAGTACTGCTCTTGACAATGGATGTGTAAAACTTTAATAAGCAATTGCAGTGTGTGTGTGGGGGGGCAGGGAATACAGCAGCAACTAGTGATTCACACAGAGGCAGTTACCCTCCTTACCTCCCATTCATCTTTTAGGCAGTCTTAGCTCAAGCAAGTACATCAGCGATTTCATGCTAATTATTTTGATAGTCGCCAAAGGCATTTTCTCCCCTATGGTACAATATAGTCCGGGAGTGATGGAGATTACAGTCCAATACATCTGTGGATCTCAGGTTGAAGAATAGAGGAATCCATTATAGTTGAATAAGAACAGCTTAGGATACAGATTCTTTTATACCTTGTTCATCACAAGCTGAAACAGATGAATTGCAGAAAGATAATTACATGAATATTGTAGTTAAAAAGATGGCAATTTTGTTCACTACAAGCCTAAGCTAAGATAATAATAATAATAATAGTAAAGTTGGAAGGGACCTTGAAGGTCATCTAGTCCAACCCCCTGCTCAGGCAGGAAACCCTATACCATTTCAGACAAATGGCTGTCCAGTCTCTTCTTAAAAACTTCCAGTGTTGGAGCATTCACCGCTTCTGGAGGCAGGTTGTTCCACTGGTTAATTGTTCTCACTGTCAGGAANAAAAAATGCAGAAGGAAATTTAAAAATTAAAAGATTTGCTGCTAATGGACAGTTTTATTATAAGAATGTTTTCTATGCTGCCAAAGGTATTGTCTCTAGGCTTAATTATTAAAGTAATCTGGGATATAATAAAATCATTAAGCTTCCCCAATGGAAGTAATGAGAGTTCTCCAAAAGCCACTAGGCATCAATAAGATGTGAAAATAATTATTAATATGACCCAATTGAAATAATATAATAAACTATAAATAGAAGCAGAAATGTACACTAAAAGAGACTGAAATGGGCCATAGAGAGGGTGTGTAATGATATTCTTAGTGCAAGTTTATGAACTTATCAGCTAGATCAGGGTATCAAACTCGCAACATCACATGACGTGTCGTGACGTATCACAACTTTTTTTCCATTGCCAGCAATGGGATGGGCGCAGTTTCACCATGACGCATCTAGCCTGCAGGCCAGCAGTTTGACACTCCTGAGCTAGATCCTCAAATCAAGGCACAGAATATTGACTGGATTTTTGCTTACTATGATGTGAGAGTAAGCAATTATTACTTAGCATTATTTGCAAACAAGACACTATGATTTGCTCATAAAATTATGGTTTAAAATATTGACAGTGCTGTTTATTCTCTTCTCTGCACTTATGCTTCCCTAGCTAACATACATTTCTTGTTATCCGGTTTCTAGAATATTCACTGAATATTGAATATTATTCCCCATAATATCAAAAGCCATCAGACCATGTGCTATGATTAGTTTTAATATTGCTTTTTTCAGACAGCTGTAATGATGTGGTTTGCATGGCATACTAAGTCATAAATGCTTTTAGAAATCATAACAGCTGAAGTCACAATCAAGTTAACCCATGGCTAAACAGGTGATGATTTAATGAACACAGACCTAGAATGCAGTATACAGTACACACCTCACAATCATAACAGTTCCTTTGGTGGACAGTGTCTCCACATTCTAAATGTATCATTCAAAATTTCTCAGGACAATATTGCCTTTTGATCATTCAAATTTGCAATTGCCATTAAGGTCTCACCATGCCTCTGTGATCACTGAAGGTCTGTAACTGGACTGGGTCTTTGGTGATAATCTCCCTGCTTATGCATAATATCCCAGTTACTCATAGTGTAGCTGTCAGGATTAAAATGTAGAAATAAAATGGCTTATTGAAAGCCATTGTGCCTTTAAGAAATGGAATAAGATATTAGCATTTCGTAAAACCATATTTTTTTATAAACCTAACTAGAACCAAGTGGAATCTTTTTGCTCAGCTGTTCCTTTAATGATTTTTTTAAATAGGTAACTATAGCTTCCTTATGGAGTCATGCTCCAAGCTTTTGATGTTTCACTGTCAAACTGCCGGCCCGCAGACCGGAAGTGTCACAACAAAACCGCGCCCACCCCATTGTTGGCAATGGAAAAAAAGTTGTTATACGTTGCGTGACGTCACATGATGTCACAATTTGACATGCCCTACAGTTATATTTTTCCCCTCCCTTTTGGGGAAGAGGCATTTGCAAGAAATATTTACTCTAATGCAAACTTGGAGTAGCTTTTTAATTCGGTTTTAAAAGATCTAGAGCAGTGGTGGCGAACCTATGGCACGGGTGCCAGAGGCGGCACTCAGAGCCCTCTCTGTGGGCACGCGCGCTGTCACCCCAGTCCTAGGCCTTCAGCTGGGTTTTATAAAACCTTTTCACTTTAAGCCTCCACCGCCGTGTGCAAAAAAAAAAAAGGTTCAATCAATCAGTCAATTTCAACTTCTCACGGGGAAAAAAAAGATCTCGCAAAGTTGGAATTGATTGATTGAACTTTTTAGTCCCACCCAGTCTGCCGTTACCACCGCAGCTACACCCACCCAGCACTCGATGATAAATAAGTGGGTTTTGGGTTGCAGTTTGGGCACTCAGTCTCTAAAAGGTTCGCCATCACTGATCTAGAGTGCTACTTCATAGCATTTCCAAGCCCCACATTTTTGTGCTTTATCCTGCTCCAAACAAAGCCTGGCATAAAGATACAAGGATAAGGATATAAGCAGAGTTCATATCTCAGGACGTCTTCCTTCCAGCTTTGTAGATGAGACTCACTTTCTTGTGAGGCACATAGATAAAAAATAAGCTTCACCGTCAGGTGAGAGACTAGCTGCTAACAGTGATAGTTTCACAGATTATACTATAGAGCCATGGACATTTCTCACCATAAAGGCAATTTGCAAGAACAATTTGAGCTCAGTGTGTGTTCCTCTGCTTTGTCCACAAGAGTTGTGAGGAAGGCTGATTCTGAAACTGATTTTTTTTAAATGGCAAATCAAATTCTTGCATGCATAATTTTTAAGGCCACAATATGCATACTGTGTTTCCCTAAAGATAATAAACATCATGGCATTAATTTAAGTATTTAATACTTTAGATCAGTGGTTCTTAACCTTTTTGAACAAATCGCCCCCTCGAGCCAATGAGGAAGTTGTCATCGCCCCCCTCCCCCAACATAACCTCTCAATCACAACATAGGAAATAATTCTTCAATTTATGCAAACACTTTTTGTTTTCTTTAAAATTGTCATCAGGACATATCAATGCAAATAATTTATTTCCAGTCTTTTCCCCATATCTCCCATATTCTGGCCAATGGTGTGCCACTGTATGGGTAGAGACTGCTGCGCAACGCACATGAGGATAAGCGATGCATATTCACATATGTATGGCGTTTTGTACTGAAGCTAGCTGGAGGAACATTTGACAACACAATTCAATCCACTAATAGTGAGCGATATGATGTTTTTGTACGACAGATATACAGCGATTCACTGTATGAAAAAGTCTCAAAAGTGTCCCCAAAATGTCTCGCTCCATCGCCCCCATATCGCCCACTTTTCGTTCCTTTGCCCCCGCATTGCCCCTTTTCGTTCCATCGCCCCCCTGAAAAATGAAATCGCCCCCTGGGGGGCAATATCGCCCAGGTTAAGAACCACTGCTTTAGATGGATACTTGCTTTTTTATTGTTCTCCATATTTAAGCAGTACAAAAAAGTGATAAAGGACAGGAGAGGGAGAGAGAAAGACTGAGTTGCACACAGTTGAATTAGTGTACACTAAGTGATCAATGACTGGATAAGTAACTATTACAGCATTTCATCATGTATTTACTTTGACAGCCTAATTTTTTAAAAATGTTCTTATGTTGGAATAGTAGTGATACATATGTTTGTGTATGTATATATGTATAGATATAGAAATAGATATGTATATTGTTCCTGTTTCAGCAATACAATTTCTATCTATGATCAAAGTGGAACATGTGATATTTCTTTCAGTTTCCAGTCCCCTCAGAAAATTCTTGTTAACAGGTGGCTTAAACATATAATAAAAACTAAGCAAGCAAATAAAATCATTCTCAGTACAAAACAATCTACAAGTGTTTCATTTGATCCAACTCATTATTGATGGATAGACTGACATACTGAATGGTATCACTGCTTGTTGTAATAATGGTTTGGAATGCTGTGAACAGTTTGAGTGAAAAGCATAATTGCCTGTTTGTCAATATTTATCAAAATATCCTTGAAGCAATGGCTTTAGGAGCCAGTGGATTCTTTAGGTGTATTGGTCTACTAGCTGTCAGTTCAGATCCTGAATTCAGATGCTGTCCTATATAGCTTTAAAAACACTTTAATGATACTTTATTGAATATACTACAGTATAATATGTTTATTCTTTTATACTTTATTGGAAAACACATTTGAGATGTGCAGAAATTTCATTCACTTTTCTTCCCTCAGCGATTAGCCCAAAGTTGTGATTATTTGACAAAGGAACTCTGTTATGATATAAAAATTTCATTCTAGGAAGAGAGAAGAAAAAAAAAACTGTTAGGAGAGGGCATCTTCTCCCACTGTGTCTCTTTTTGTTTTTTTTTTAAAGTACCCTAACAATAAGCGGGAGTGACATATGATCCTACTTTACCCCATCCCCAATAACTATCACGCTTTCCTGGAGTCAGTCTTTCCCGTCTCAGGGGTCGGAAATTCAATTTGAAGATGCTCAAATGATGGCCTCTGAAACCGTCCCGTATTATGTTCCTTTGGGGCAAATCTCAGCCTAAGTCCCAGCAACAGAATCTCTAAGTAGACGCCATGCTTTTAACAGAGGCTTGATGATAGATGGCTGGAAGTGAGACGATAAATGTAATGTGTGAGTGAGTGAGTGAGTGTGTGTATACGCGGCGTGTGATGCTCCCAGGCGGGCTGACGTCACCAGAGGGGCTTCATTCATTCTTCTCCAGCTGACCAGCTGCGAGTTGACCGGGTTCCTTTAACCGTGCCGGAGAGGAGAGCCAAACCCGGAGACAGCGGGGATCCAATCGGTTGTAGGTCCGCGAGGGAGAAAGTAGCCGAGGAAAGGGGCGCGGGGGTTGGGAGAAGGCATGGGACGGGCTCCCAGCAGCGGCTGCTCGGGTTTGCCGTGAGAACTCGCCTCCCGTTTGGTCGTTGAGCGGCAGGTCGAAAGCGGGAGCCACGCCGGGCATTCCGAGAGGCAACTTTCGCCTCGAATGAGCCGCTGCCCGAGACTCGAGGAGACCCTCTGCAGTCCCTCTCGCCTGGCTGGGACGCCGGCGGGAGTGATGGGCTGAAGGAAGGAGGGGTCCAGGCGCTCACTCTCACCAGAGGAGAGAGAGAGGGAGAGAGGGAGAGAGAGAGAGAGGGAAGGAGGGAGAGGGGGAGAAAGAGAGGGAGAGAGGGAGAAGGAATTAAGGGAAACCATGAGGGGCCGCCAAGCAGCCCGAGTCCTAGCAGCGAATGCCTAAGCGGGTGGAAGAAACGTGGCCGAGAGGCTGAAAGCATGCACCCAGCCAGAGCGTGAAGAAAGCGGGGAGAACCCTTTGCGAGAAGCCCGGGGACTCCGCCATGGAAGCCAGCAGGAGGTTCTTGTTTCTCCTCCTTTACCTTCGCCTGGGCGTCCTTCAGACTTCCCAGCAAGTGCTCAGGATCGGTGAGTCCCATAAGGGGCAGGGGGGATTCGTGAATGTGTGAAGGGGGATTTTTCTGGTGGTTTTGGTTGGGCTGCTGCATATATATCCGTCTGGAAACATTTTGTTTCCCCCTGAAGACAAGCACCGGGAGGGCAAGCTTCAGTTGTCTGTTCTGCTGTCTGGTTGCCCACAGAGTAGAAGGATTGGGTCCACTCCAGCTTGGCCACTCCAGCTTGCACCAAAGAAATACTAAACAGGAAACTGAATCTTTCTCTTTTTTTCCCTGGATATAAACCAAGCTCTCAGACACTCCTTGCTTGTTATAATTGCTCGCACTGGACTGCAGTGTGACTCCCTGGGCAGGCTGCTAGTCCAAGGATGAAGCAGGCAGAGAGTGCACACTTGACCTTTTGCCCAGGGATGGCTGCCCCGGTCTCTCTTACCCAGGAGTTTTGTTTCAGTGGCTGATTCCCTCCCAGAGTGGTTTTGTTTCTCATTATTATTATTCAGTTACTCAGAAGCTCAGAAACAGTTGGCTGGCAGACTTAGCAAAGGAAGTTTCTTTCTCTGTGTGTTGTGTATGTATACATGTCTCTGTGGGTGCCCATGTACAAGCATTTTTCCCTCTTTAAAAGAATTTTGGGATTTCTCCTCCCCAAACCTTTAAAAAGTACCTCTGAAGTCGTCAACCAATCTTTGGATACATCCTGTGTGAAATCCTTTGCTTGTGCTTTCCAAGGAGAGAGAGGGAGGGAGAGAGAGAGAGTGTGTGTGTTCTCTTTAAATTCTCTTTAAATTCATGTTCCCAACTCGGAGCCCTTCAGAGGTATCTTATGAGATTACAATTCTCATTATTCCTGCCAGCAACACCAGGAGCAGAGTAATTCAAGCATCTGAAATGCACCAGACTGGGAAAGCTGCTCTGTGCGAATTCAAAATAAACAAATATTGAGTGCCATCTGTTTAACCGTTCTTCACTTTGAAGTCACCAAGAACCAACCATTTCCCTTTGGCCGTATCAATATTTATATTTGATTTTTGAAGATGCCAGCTTCAGGAAACAACCTAGAAACCAGAACTATGAATAAACAATGTAATAACTAGAATATTAAAATAACTTTCTGACTGTTATGAGATGTTAGCATGGTCATTTGAAAATTATGAATCAGAAATGGCTACATAACCTATTCTTTGAGACGGAAAGAGCTAGAGTTGAAATATAAAGAGGTTGTCAATTGCCATACTGTTAAATTGAAAGGCAATGATACACTATCTTGATTCCTTACCTTATTACGTGTCTTCCTTAGCATGAGTATGCCACTGTATGGTTGAGAAAAAGAGCAAACTTTGCTCCATGGAAACCCAACAAAGTTTACAGAGAGGGATTCTTTCTACAGTGAGCTTCCTGGGTCAACATGACAGTGAATAGTTATCAAAAATGTAGGTAGAAAATCAAGTGGGCACTAGGAAATTACAAAAAGGGAAGCCAACTTTCTAAATTCTGTTTCTTTGAACTGACTCACTTGTAAATATAGTAGACTAATGGTCTGCAAATCTGACCTAGGTGTCTTACTATATAATTTAAATGGCTGTAAAGCTACATCTGAAAAAGTTGTTCTCAGGGTACTGTGATAAATTCAATGAAAAGATGTGAATTCTTGATGAAGTTAAGGAGAAATGAGAGTATTGGATAGTAAGCGGACAAATAAGTTTACCAATAAAAGAGAATATTTGTACCTCAGGGTTGAAATGAGGGGTCTTTGGTGCTCCCTGAGCTTGGTTGTTTTCTTGCAGACGTTTCATCACCAAACTGGGTAACATCATCAGTGTGAGTAATGAGACATCTGCAAGAAAACAGCCAAGCTCAGAGAGCACCAAGGACCCTTGATAAATAAGTTTAGTGTTGTAATCATGGATCATAACAAAGTGATGTAGCATAAAATACAATAGAGGAATATCACAATAAAATAGAATAAGAAAATAAGTGTGAGGTACGAAGAAACAGCCAGGTTGGGATAGTGTTTTAGGGATCAGGCTAGAAACTGGACAGAAACTATGGGCCAGTCACTCTCTCTTGATCTAGGAAGGAGCCAATTGCAAACCACTTTTGAAATCTTGCCAAAAAAAATGGTAAGAACTTGCCCAAATAGTTGCCAGGAGTCAACACTGATCTGAAGGAGCTTGTATGTATGTATGTATGTGTTTGTGTGTGTGCCTGTGTGCACATGTGCACACAGAAGTTAAAACAAGATACAATAAGGCCAGAGCTATTGTGTTTTTTAAGACCTTAAAAAATTCTTTGAGTTTAAATGATGATACAAGTAGCAACCTGAGTACTAACAGTTGAAAAATTTGAATATTACATATTTAAGTCTTGGAATATGATCTCTTTTTTGCCCTATAAACTATAAAAATATTTGTCTTCCTTTCTAAATAGTTTTTAGACATATTGGAGCTGGAGAAAAACATCAATATCCCAGAACTGTATGCATAAATATATATCATTTTCATATCTTTTAATCTTGACTACAGTGGATAATATGAAAGACATTCAGAAAAAATTAAATTATAAAAATGGCTCTAAAATTAATACTGAAGTGCTTTTACAACTAACCTCAATTATGAGAATACTTGTGCAGTTACTTTCACGATATTGCCAGTAAGCCAATGAACTTCTTTGTATAATTAAACTAAAGCTTGATGTGCAATAATAATTTATCAGCTTTATATGACCTGCTTTAGAAATTACTCCAGGAAGAGTTAATGTTATAGCACCTGAACTACTTACATTTATTTATTGCACAAAAATTGCTATGCAGACTTTTTCTGATTATCTAACATGAAAATGGCAGGTCAGAAGCTCAGCAATCTACTTCTTGCTAAATTGCAGAGCTTCGTTGGAGAGTAGTTATAGCTATTCTCAGAGAGCAGCAGGTTCTTGTTATCCTTGAAATCCATGTTCTTTATCTCTGGGGAAAAACACATCAGCACTTATCTTTTTGATTCTTACAGTCTAAAAAAAGATTGCCTAGTCTTAGCGGTAAAAATGGCTGTATTTGAACAAAAGGCAAAGTTTTATTATTTTTCAATTGATTATTTTTTGCAGTGTTTGTGTCCATCCATTAGTTTGAAATCTCTCTCATACTAATTCAGCCTCACACACGTGCACTCTCTCTCACACACACTCATATATATTATAAGAGGGAGCAGATGGATTGGTTGTTGAAGGATCCTATGAAATAAAGAAATAAGATGCTATTTAAAAAAGCAGGAGGCCTTTTTAATTATATGAATGGGGGGATTCTCTTTTCCACGGTTGCTGTTCTGCAGCTAATATTTAAGATATGTGTGATTCAGAAGGTATAACAGATAGTCCTCGACTTATAACCATTTGTTTAATGATCGTTCAAAGTTACAACAGCACTGAACAAAGTGACTTATCAGTTTTCACACTTATGACCATTTCAGCATCCCCACAAGTCATGTGATCAAACCTTGGGTCCTTGGCAACCAGCATGTATTTATGATGGTTGCAGTGTCCCTGGGCCCTGGGACTGTAATTTGCAACTTTTGTAGGGAGCTTCTGACAAGCAAAGTCACTTCATGACCGCATGACTCACTTAAAAATTTCAGCGATTTGCTCAAGAACCATGGAAAAAAAGTCATAAAATGGGGCATGATGCATTTAACACCTGTCTTGCTTAGCAATAGCACTTGGAGCACTCAGTTGTGCTCCTAGGTTCAGGACTATAAACTATCAAAAGTAGCTGCTGTTGATAGATTAATCAGCCATAAGAAGGAATGGGTTGTCACATTATCAGCAAAGACTTTTGCCAGTTTGGTAAATGTCTTAAGCAAAAGAAGATAAGAAAGAAGAAAGAAAATGTAGAATTCACATGTTCAGGAGTGCACCTGCAACTACACAAAGTGAAATCTAATCAGAACCAAAAATGACAGTTCTGCTTATACTGCAGACATGTAATTTGGGTGATGATTTTTTTTTTTTATGAACAGAAGAATTTGGCTTAGCTAATGATGTAAATCTTTGGCATATATAAATGAATTTCTTTTGCGTCTCTTCTATAAAGTAGAGATGGAAATTACCTGGTTCCCATTTCCAGCTAGCTAATTCAAACTAAAGCATCCAATTTTAAATTATAGCTTTAAATTGTAGCTTCTCTGAATAAAATCAAGATGTGCTTTCTGATATTATCTAATTTATTTACATTATGTGTAAC
Source organism: Protobothrops mucrosquamatus (assembly GCF_001527695.2). Classification (NCBI taxonomy): domain Eukaryota; kingdom Metazoa; phylum Chordata; class Lepidosauria; order Squamata; family Viperidae; genus Protobothrops; species Protobothrops mucrosquamatus. Next base: position 241,405 of record NW_015386225.1, on the reverse strand, counting down.
TAATGTCAATCCTATTTTAGGTACAATGACAAGTTCCAGATCTTGTGACCATGTAAAACTTGGTTAAACTCCTTTTCTTCCTAACCTCATTGAATTCAAAGAAATATGAATTAAAACAGATTCCAATACAGCGTTTGATATGCTTATACAGCATGGGAGTATAGATGGTGGGAAGTGCATGCATATGAGCCATAAATATTGGCAAAATTACCACATGTCATTTTTATGTTGAACTCCTTTTAGAAGTGTGAGCGTTCAAAGGATTTTAGAGGCCCAGGTGCCTCTTGGTTACAACTTCTGACTTCAAGGCTTCTGGTTTTGCGCAGTAGTATAGCAGCTGACGGACCATGGGGCTCTGCACCCTATGGCCGATTTCTGCCTAAATGGGCCTGAAGTTACCCCGTAGAGGCAACAAAGTAGGAAGGAAGTCCTGCTGATTGCGGAGAGACAGCAGTCGATACGATCGGTTTGGGAAAAGCCCTCCAGAAACCAGCAGGAGAAAGGCTAGCTTAACTTCAGATTCTAGCCCAAGCTACAAGCAGCCAAAGCCCAAAAGCACTACTTTAAGCTGACTGTAAGCAATGTGTTTGGAATTGGGTAAGAATAGTGATTTTCTCTCTTCCACTTGAAAATTGATTTCCTGGAAAAAAAAGAAAAAGAAAAACCACAAGAAGCAAAAAGTCTCTAAAAGTGAGAAAGGGGGGATCTTTGCCCCACCCTCCTACAGATGGAAGTGGTGAATTAAACTTTTCAGAGGGAACAGAAATATACTGAAATGAAATGAATATAAGACTTAATTTGGATAAGTTTGAAATTGGTGGAATCTGTTAAGATTTTCCTTTTAATCATGAAAATAGAAGTAAAAAATGGTCTATTACTGACTGGTGCTGACATCTAGTGGTGGATGAAAATATACAACAGCAGTTACTTTATTACAAGGACTGGCAAAGCCCAGGAAAAGATAACTTGGTTTTGGTGACCTTCAATGTCTTAATAACAGAGAGCAGCTGCGACAAAAAAGAAAGAAAACGTTTTGGGCTATCTACAAAGTGAGAATTATAAACTCTAAAAAAAAGAATTGACCTTTCTGGATTACAAATACCAACTCAACTGTGACTCTAAAGCTGTTTACAGAGAAAGAAAAACTCTGATTTTTAGCTATGGAAAACCAGATATCTGAAGAAAGAATATACCAAAAAAACCCAAATATTTTCCAGAAGGAGATCTATGCTATGTTGTAATTAATCCAAACCACGAGGAAATTAAAAATAAGTTTGAAAATATAAATGAACACATCTCCAATTTAATTTTACAACACAAAAATTCTCAGAAAATAAAAACAGACACTGAACAGAAAAAACAGACAACTGAATATGAAACAGAGGAGAGAGATTTCAAGATGGAACTTAACAATAGAAGAAAGTATGACTTAACTCAAATGGAAAAAACTTACAGGAAATACTGGACATGGAAAAGGTAACCTATACCCTAAGATTACAAAATAAGTTTGAGGACAAGAAAAAAGATTTGACAAAATGGATTCTGCCAGGAGAACTATGAGAACTTGAGAGACAAAAAAATGATAAAATCAAGAAAGAAAGGAAAAGATTCTCAATGAATACAAAGGGCCGAAATCTTCCTATAAAAACATTTTACCTGTTTTGCCTTTTGTATCTGCAACAACACCTTTAAGATTATGGAAAGATTCTTTGATTCAGTGAAGCATATTGATTAGGAAAAATGTTTGGCAAAAAAAAAAAGTTTAAAGTGAGAATTAAGAAATTAGATGATGGGATTTACCAGAGGGAATATTTAAAAATTAAACATCTGTTTGAATATGGTTAAAGAAATGGAAAAACTTTGGATATAAATGAAGATTAAGAGGAATGAACCCCTCAAGTAACATAGTATTTTTCTTCCCTCCTTCCTTCCTTCCTTTGTATTTTGTTTTTTGACATGAGAAATATAAAAATGTTTATATAACAGAAATATTTTCTCTGTTTTGTTTTGTTTTTCTTTTTTTAAGATGAGAAATGTAAAAGTGTTGGAATGGTTTGCATGAGAAAAAAGACTTAAATAACTAAATTAACTAATTTTTGAGAAAATCTTAACCAGTAAGAATGCTTTGAATATTGTGGGAAAAACAAATTTAAATAAGAATTCTGTAAATAGGATCTATGATGAGGCAATTAGAAAAGAAGCTTTATATTGATGTGGTTATTATTTGCAGAAACATGAGAAAAATGTTTAATTGTCATTTATTCAAACAATAAGAACTGTATTAATTTAAGGTTGGCAAAAGAGAATATTATTGGAAGAAGAGAAAATCAAGCAAAGCCATTATATGGATTATAGAATTATAGAAATTAATTGTTATTGATTGTTTTTTAAATACTAACCCAGACAACATGCTGTTTACCAAATATTAAGGTGATTATGTTAAAAATCAATAAAACATATTTTTTAAAAAAGAACTTCTGACTTCAAGCATAGCTCTTTTGAGATCTCTTGTCTTCTGTCTCCCCATATTTCATCCTGTTTCTAGCAAGCAGGATCAGTGAATAGAGAATACAGTATACGTAGACTAAGGGTAGCAAATTCTGTCCTCAGTATTGGGCTATCTCTGTCCATATCTGCCAAGGCTAATATTATTTATGTTCAGTTGAGAGTTTGTCAATATTAGTAACAGTATTGTCAAACACTAGTACAGTAGCACTGGAAACACTATCATCAGACATTGTCATTTGCCACTGGTAAAGGTGATAACTGTGCCCATAGTAGTTGAGTTATTGGACAGTCTAAGTGATAAACCTTTTTTTGTGCAGAACATAGTTCTATGCCTTCAAAAACAGATGTGTATCAGAATCAATCCAGTACACATTTATGAGATAACAACAACTTTATTGTCACTTTGAATGTACACCAATTGGCATACATCAAAATGAAATTTCATTGCATACAGCTCTCAAAGGGTTACTACCTCTGATATACACTCCTTGTTTATGGCCAGCTCAAGTTTCAGAATGATCATTTTAGTCTCTAGGGACCGAATGATGGCAAACAGGACAGATGGAAATGGAGCTCCATGTGGATTAACCCTCAAATTAGCTTGTATTCCTACATGACAACTTTGCCTCCTTTCCTTTTTCTGATCCTGTCTCTTCCACCTTTTTCTTAAAGGGGCCTCACTCCTTTTCGCCCCTGGAGCATGCTGCCACTGCCTCCAACTCCTCCAAAAGCCTCTCTCTCTGGGCCTGCTGACAGCCTCATCGAGTTCCTTTGCTCCATAAGCCCTGGGACCACTCCTCCTCTGCCTCCTTCAGAAACAGCCCTGATTTGCAATAGAATCCATCACTGTGCCAGCAGTCAGATCTTGCTGCTGGCAGAACAATTTCAAACAGTGCAAATGACTTTTAACGGTCTCACCAACAGTTCCGAAACAGCTAAAAGCCCGCCATACCAGCAAAGATTGTCAGTCATATGTTACCTTAGTCCCACCACGTTGCTCAAACACATGAAAACCTTCCCGATCATACGGCCTATATTCCTTATATTCCTCCAAAAACGTTTCACCTTCAAGAGCCAATGCAGCCACAGCCAATCCAGCGCCGCCATCTTAGAATGATCCATATATACTTCTACTTAAGGTTTGGTTGAGCCTTCCTAGATGTCTGAATGATAGTATTTGAGAATGAGTTTTTAGACTCACTCATTCTAGCTGATAAAACAATCATTCTTGGAAGAAATCTCTGTTCAAATTTTTCAGCATCTTTACTTAATAAAACAATCTCTGAATACAATGGAAATTTGACTGTAGTCGGATTTAGAAAGTAAATCCAATTAAAAATTGTAGAAGATAAAGGTGCTAGAACTACATATGTAAGGTTTTGATGGTACTAAAAATAAGCGTCAGTCCTTACCCTATAGTCATATAGTTTAGAACGGGGTCCCCAACCCCCAGTCTGTGGACCGGCACCAGGCCGCAACATACCAGCAACTGGGCCATGCAAACAAGTGAAGCTCCATCTGCTGGATGCAGGCAGCACACGAAGCCATGCCCCCTCTGGTCCACGGAAAAATCTTTCTCCACAGAACCGGTCCCTGGTGCCCAAAAGGTTGGGGGCCTCTGGTTTAGGAGACACGAACTACTTTGATTATCCCAAAGCTATGTAGAATGTATTTAACTCTTAAAACATTTGCAAGAAGTAGAATGCCTAATAATGGAATAAGTATCCACTTGGAAAAATGCATTTTTCTAGCTTCTATTCATATCAAATGGTGCTTGCTTAGTTAAAGGAAAGAAAGAAAGAAAATTACACTGGAATACTGATAAATAAAAAGAGTATGGCATTTTTATTATATAATATTTTGATTTCAGCAAATATCTGACTTATTATTATTTCCAAGTACATTGAACAAAGGCTTTCTTTGATAGATGAGTTTACAACGCAATTGCCAGCAATAACATATATTTTGTCTACATAACTATATGCCCACAGATATTCAAGGATATTACAAAAAATAAAAACAGATTTCATGCACCCAATACATTTGACTTAGTATTAAGCAATTTTCATTTTTGTTCATGGCAGGAAAAGCATTCAGATGTTATCATTTGCATGCTATGATATTTCAAGAAGATAGACTGGGATACAATTTTATTTATTTTCTGAATACAAAAAACTTTTATGCAAAATAGGGATGTGCACAGATTCACTGGTCATCCTGAGGTTCTGATTTGCAGCTCTAGATTTTTGCAGAATTGTCCAGTTCATGAATCTAGTCTCCTATTGTCCAGCACAAGGAAAAACGCAGATGTCTGTACTTTTATTTTTTAGAATAAAAATTAATATACAAGCTAAAGAATTGTGACATGATATCATTACAGGGTGATAGATTTTATAAAAAAAATCAGTGTTAAGTCATTTTAAATTACACATTACATTGTTGTTTGGGTTAGAATTTGATTAAATCTGAAGTAAAAAAATAGTTTCTTGCAAAATTTCAAGTATGTTGTAAGCATGTTCTTTTTTGTTCTCCAAAGAACTACCCCCCGAGATCCGGACGATTCCGGATCTCCTTACCTTCCGCCGTGCCCTCAAGACATGGCTTTTCCAGCAAGCGGGCCTGACCTAGGGAGGATTTTATTTAGGGTGATTTTAAAAATAATTTTAAATAGAGACACAGCTTCTAATATTCGGTTTTTTAATCTGGTTTTACAGGGGTTTGTATTTTTATGCTTTGTATTTGTACTGTTTTTAATACGCTGTGCACCGCCCTGAGTCCTGCGGGAGAAGGGCGGTATATAAATTAAATTAATAAAAAAAAAAATAAAAAAAAAAAAGTGACATTTATCAGATTGCTATTTTCTAAATTCAGTGCATTTATTTATTTATTTATTTTTATATTTTTATATTTTATTTATATCCCAGCCTAATGTCATGACTCAGAATGATAGACAAGAAAAGAAAAGAAGAGATTAAATGTTTATTACAAAATTAGAATACAAACAAAGGAAAATTAAGAACACAAAAATAAAGAATCACATATACTGTAACAGCATAAAAAAAGAAGTAAAAGATGGCACAGTCAATGCAAATTCTGTTTAAGGAAGTTCAGAGACTGATTTCCACTATTAAAGGAAATATCAAGGGAACTAAGGTGAAAATGGGAAAGAAGTGAAAAATAAAAATAAAAAAGGGAAATATATTAACTCGTGTTTTTTTATGAAACGAGTATAGAATAAATAGTTAAGTCAGGAAAGCTAGCTGGTAAGGCTCAAAGCATGATAACACATTCGCTCACATTGGGGTATCATTTGCCTCCAATAACATTTCATACTTGCAATTCCATGATGGGTGACCAAGGATGAACTCATAATTTGAGGACAGTGTCATCAGTCACTAAATGTACTATTTTCTTCCCTTAGTTATGGAATGGAAAATTATTATTTTCTTGTAATGCTGCTACCATGGCATTACTCTTTGACAATTATGAATGTTATGGAAAAGCAACATGGAATCAAAGATTTGTGAGGTTCAGGCTTGTGTGTTATACCATAGGTTAAATTATATTTTTTTCCAAAATACCCTCCCCTGGCTTGTTCCTCAGATATAGTCTATATGAAAATCCACAATGCAGGGCTTTGGAAAATCATCACGGCTAATTTCTAGTTTGTTTTGCCCCAAACACACTTCCAACCCATCCCTATATCCAGTGAAAGTACACATGCCACTTAGTTCAGTTAGGGAAAAAAAGCTTAATGTTTGTTTGTTTGTTTGTTTGTTTGTTTGTTTGTTTGTTTGTTTGTTTGTTTGTTTGTTTGTTTATTTATTTATTTATTTATTTATTTATTTATTTATTTGTATCATGTCTGTTTTCAGAGACTGCCCAAACAATTCCTGCAGTTTTCTTCTCAAGGCATTTCAGAAGTGGTCTGTCACTGCCTCCTTCCTAGGGTTGAAAAATGTGATTGGCACAAGGTCACCCATCTGGCTTTGGATCTGAGGCAAGACTAGAACTTACAGTTTCCACGTTTCTAGTCTAATGCCTTAATCAATACACCACATTACATCTCTATTTATTTATTAAATATCCTGAAAAATAAAAAACAGTTAAGTGTCACAAATAAAATAAAAAGCAGGCAAAAACAAGAAGAGGGAATGAAGAAACAAGTATGTATATTATCTATATATTTCTCTCCAAAAGAACCCCCCAGAGATTGTTCCAGAGCTACTGGAAACCATATTGTGACTTTATAAGTAGTCCACAACTTATGACCACATTTAAGACCATAATTTCAGTTGTACGTTGGCACCACATGACCAGACTCAATTTTTCAACTGTTATTAATCAAAACTGGTAAAAAAAAACACTAGAAACCAGCAAAAAAACCTCACAAATTGTGGTCCTATGACTGTGGGATGCTGTAACCTATTACAAATGCAAGCTGGTTGCAAGTCCCTAAAATGCAGTCATGTGATTGGGCTGTGTTGGTGGGACATTTTATGATGGACGGAAGTGCTTTATGGGCTGTAAAGCATCCTTTCTGAAGACATTGTAACTCTAAATGGTCTTTAAATGGTTGGTTATAAGTCAAGGACTACCTGTAAACTTTTAATGTTCATAATAGTAGCAGAATAGAGATAATAAGTAGGACTCTAGGTGACCCCTTCTCTATTCTGCATCATGACGGGGGGGGGGGGAATTGTAGATGAGGATGATGCATCCAATGCTATCTGCACAATTTCCCATGTCTAAGATGGAATTTTGTGAAAATAAGGAGAAATGTGTGAGTTTCATTGATCTCTGGTGCCTCTTCTAGTTTTTTTGTAGCTGCTAGGGTAAGATGTCCTCTGCATGTGGTAAAATGAGGACCCAGATTGTTGGAGGCAATATGCTGACTCTGTAAACCACTTAGAGAGGGGCTGTAAAGCACTGTGAAGTGGTAGATAAGGTCTAAGTGCTATTGCTATTCAGACAAATTTCTTTCTACTCTGGTCACTGTCCATCTCCTTTGCTTTTGAATTCAATCTGTATAGCTGCCTTTTGACGGAGTTAAAATGAAGCAGATGGAAGTTGCTGCCCTTCTCTGTTGCTTCTTTGAGTACCGTATTTCTATTGAGGAAACAGGGATAGGAAAGTTTGGAAATGCAGTTCCAGAGAACGTCCGGTCATGGTACTAAGAATGCTTAGTAAGCTTCCAGGCTGTTGCCACTGAAGGTTAGACTTCTTCATACATGAAATGATAAACACATAGCACATTAGTGTGTCTGTAATATGATCCCAGAAAGACGTTCTGCAGTAATACACACTGAATGCAAATTCAGTTTATTTAATCACATTGCCCAACATTGCAGGCTGTTTTAAAACAAATATGAATGTTTGGAAGCAGAATTTATATTCAGATCCTTCTGCTGGATCATCAGTTACACGCACACACAACAGACACACACACTGCATGTTGGTTCAGCAGCCTGACTAAGAAGATCAGCACAGCGCTAGGTGATTTAACAAACCTGACATCTTATTTGAGAACTCCCATCCCTTCACTTTCCTCTGATAGATGCTCAGTGATAGCAGAGCACTGACAATCTGAGCCACCAGGCAACAGCATCCCCAGAAATCTATTTATCTGGACTGGAATTCTCCTATATCCTGTTCATTTATATAGCTCTCCCTTTTCCTTCCTCTAGATCTTCTTATACATACAAATGACTAAAAGGGAAACAATTCTCATATATTTGCTGCTTTGACATAAAAAGTACAGTACTCATCATTCCTGTGAAGCTTGTAAGAAAACACAGATATTACCATGTGGTCAGATTTTCTGTTTTGATTAAAATACATTGGGTAGGTAGTTTTGTGTTTATTTACTAACACTTTAAAGTACTCCTTAATATTGCCTAGCAATTAGTTCACTTTTTTCTCAATAATAATATAATAATAATATAATAAAAAATAAATAAAATAAAATAGTCTTAATAATTAGCTGCACTAATTTTTTTTTAAAAAACTTTGATTTTCTGACTCTTATAGTTCTCATTCTGTTCAATATGGGTTATATAGCACTATATGTGATGCGAATAATATACTCCTTTAATTCAGTTCTGTACAGCAAGTGTAAATGGAAATATTTTCATATATAACTATTTCTGCCCCACTTAATGTTTAAGTAAAATGTTGATACTGGCATCAAATGTATCTTCTTTAGAATTCTCAGACTGAGTTAGCAATAAATTTCACTCTTTTTTGCCGCAAACACCTGCACTAAACATTGTATGAAAAATTGTTCTCAAAATTAAGGCAATCTTGCATTTCTTTAAAGTTGGTGCTATTTTTTCTTGCTTTTATTATAACAAATAATAATAATAAAAAGTAAACTGCCACAGTGGAGTGCTATGAAGATGTTTGGGGCAAGGTTTAATTCTCATATATACAAAAAACACATGTTATGGGATTCATTTTTTAGAAGCTTGAATTTTCTTCAGAAAGTTGCTCTTTTAGATGCTGAAATGGTCGTAAGTGTGAAAAACGCTCATAAGTCACTTTTTTCAGTGCCGTTGTAACTTTGAACAGTCACTAAATGAGCTGTTGTAAGTCGAGGACCACCTGTACATATAAAAGGAGGGGACCAGACCTGAACTGCAAAAACTCATGTAGCTACAGTTCTCAGTTTCTGTTTAATGTCATCTGGTAGTTATATACATTTTTCATCCAAAATCTGGTAGCTTCATGTAAACAATACAGATGGAACATAGTGTATGAAATTCTCATTGCATATTCAAATGTATGGCAGATAATTTAAAAACTAAAGAGAAATTAAATGCAGAACTGAAAAATTTCTGACTGAAGGGGCATGATTTGCTTTTAAGCCTATGAAAAATAGGATTCTCTAGTTATCTCTGACATAAATTTCTGAGACTTGATCACATTATAAATAAGAGTTATAAATCCACAGAAAAATGTTTTTTTTGTCATCAGTTGCATCAATTATTGATTTTTAGGAGTCAGCTGAATTGTGTGTATTATTAATAAAGGTCTGTATTGTAAATATGCATTTATATAAAGTAGATTTGCTTCCTATACTTTTCCAGATTTTTGCAGCTCATCAGTTGTAGCAGGAGCATCTGTATGTACACACAGATAAAGCATGGAGCTAGCAAACATCTCTATGACATTCTGGCTGGGCTACGAGCCATCTGGTGGTCCCATGAGCTCTTTGGCAAATGCATAGAAGGCAATTACGAATGGGAACGAAATTTGCTTGATTTGCAGCTTAGTTTGAACTGAAACATGATTATCCTTTGATATTCATAATGTTATAAATTTTGCAGCATTATTTTGTACCATTCCCAAATGGTTCTAAAAATATTCACTCGCAAAAAATCATATAAATTAAAAATCCATATCTTGAGGAAAAAATAATTTTCAAAAATGACTTGCTGCAAAAATGCTTTTACTTAGAAAAAATTGCAAACACAAGTGGAAGCAGAATATTGTTAAAGCAGGAAAAATTATTGAGTGAAACCAGACTTGACCAATCTATCCACTATCCATTAGAAATGACCAATTTTAGTGTGCTTCTGAAGATGATATAGATTTTCAACTTGCTTTATATTTTTGCCTTGTTGAAGAATTAATTCATAACCCGTAGCATAGTACATTTCTATATACAACGTTTCTCATCAATAATTGTGCATAAACCATTGCTCTAAAGATACTACTTTTTTCTCCTAAGATCAGTATCAGGAAGTATCAGGAAGTTGATAGGTTAACCTTTATCTTTATAACTGATTCCATATGGCTCATTGATAGTAGATTTTGTCTACTGTGATAGAACACAGTCCTTTTTAATATGTTCTTTTCCCATTAAGGACTGAAAATCATGCTGGACTGTAATAAATATTAAATCTTTCCTCCAAAAATTTTAAGCAATTGCCTTAATCTTCTTAGAAATGCTTGATTTGACTGACTAGTCCAGAGATTGTTCAGTAGTTTAAAAAAATAATGTTAAAAATCCTGTCCCAGAACAGATTAGTTTTACTGGATGGCTTTGAAACTGTGACCTCAAAGATCAGTTTGTCCTAGTTTATGCTAAATTTATGAATATGGAAAGGTTTAAGAAGTAAATGGCCTCATTATTTCACATTCTCCTTTCTCTGTTGATGCTAATTAAACTTGATAAGCCAAATAGTGGCTTTGAAAATCAGTGCTGTTGGAAAAATGCTTGCATTATTCCGATAATCTATAAGGGATTGCTACCATGTTTATGCCGAATTGAATAGGAGCTCTGCAAGTGCCCTCAAATGAACAATGCAGCAAAAGTTGCTGCAGTGCTCTTGTGCATCTCTCTTTCCCCCTCCTCCCCCCCATAGAATAATCCCCAAGACATACATTAATGGTAGCTAGTTTTTAAACAGTTGTTTCTAACCTTTATTAAAACCAAAGTCCAGCATATTTTAAACAATAGATTATGGATATGCATTTATTCATAGACAAGTATTTGAAAAAGCCCTGAGCAATCTGTATTTTACTGCCAGCAAAATCTGATATGGGTAAGAATCTGTCAGTATTTATTTCTTTTCTTTGATTTATCTTTACTTATAGATTGATATATGATTTTCCTTCAAGACATTCAAGACACAGGGAGCTTTTTCTTTTATTCTTATTGCAGCCCTGGGAGGAATGCTTCAGTAGAGTTACTGGCTTTTAAATAAGATGATTTGAACAAATGCTGGGTTGACTTCTATTACTTATGTTGAAGAAATTCTTTACACCTTTTCAATGAGCATGACTTTTTATCCCTCTTTTTGCAGGGACTAAAAAAAAAAATTAAAACTGAGGGATTTTTTTTCCAGAAAATAATAATTGGGGAATGTCTATCTGTAGATTATTTAAGGTAGCCTGGTGGTAGTGATGCCATCTTCTCTGATGCAACTGGATGGTTCATGTAAAGTCCTGTTAGATGATCAAGCAATGTTAGTCAGGGAATAAAGCAACTTTGGTGGTCACCTGGACCAGTCATGAAGGAGGAAGAAAGTACAAGAAATGAGAAAATTCCCCACTTGCAGTAATCAGAGTTTGTTTTTTTTAAAAATGAAGGAACATCCAGGCAGGCAGACCTCAGTCTCTCCCTGAATACCGTATTTTGAAATAAAATCTCACCAAACGCCTCAGATTCTGATCTTTTCTAACCCATGCACAGCCTTTCCAGAAGTGCCAAATTAAAAGGAAAGGAATATTTTGTTCCGCAATCTTTGAACTTTAGTTTTTTAGTCTGACACTCTAATCTTTTTAAAAATGATAAAATACAGAGGAAAAGACTCTACATTAAATGGACAGATAGATAGATGGGACTTTATTTCAGTCATTGCTCAATAAAAATGCAATTAATAACATAAACAATACAAAACTATCCCCCAACAACAGGAACTATTGGCAAACTATTTGTAAGCAAAGCTTACACACAAAATAGCAAACGTTTGCTACTTTTAGAGAAAAGCCATCTTAATGTGTTGAATTATATCCATAGTTTTCCATCATACTATGGGAATTGTATTTCCAATATAACTGGTAGACTTCAGAGTGCAGAATACTAACAATTTGCATCCCAGTGAAATAAATGTGACGTAATTAATTTCATTCAAATCTGTTCAGGTGTATAATGTCTTCAGGAACAAGACTTGGCCAATAAACAAGTAGTAAAATGCCTCCTCAATGTGCTTAGTGATACATGAGGGGATTATAATGCTTGACTAGGACAGTTATATAAACAACTCTGATAAATAAAATATAATGATAATCTGAGACAATCTTCATACCACTTCCAGTAATAATCAGCTATGGTTTTATCTGCATAAGATAGTTTAGCTATAATGATCCATATTCTAATTAAGTCTCATCTGGATTAAGGTAAAGCATTGGAAAATGGCCAATATATTTTAGATAGTAGAGTAGGGATAATAGGGTAACAAGATTACTAATAAGGACTGGACAGTATTTATATTTAATATTATTTATATTATTGCAATATTTTATGAACACTACTAATTTCCATCTAACTTGCAAGTTCAATTCAAAATGTGGGTATATGAAAACTAAGATTATGCTCCTCAGAAGCTAGTTTACTAATTTCTTTGTGGTGTTTTTAGTGCCAGACAATTTTTGAAAAAACAGTGTAAGGGTTTTTATCTGTCGGTTAAGGATTATTTACATCTTGCTACTATTTGAGTACTGATGTGTAGCTGTTTGCACTATTTAATTTTTAATACCATTTTGATGGGGTTTAAGCATTGTTTTATGATGCAGGACCCAATCTTGGTCAATCACCAGGACCAGAGATTTAGTTTTAGCCCATGACCAGAGAACTTCTTTCTACAGGAATGTAGAGAGAGGTTCCCTAAGGATGGGCTCCAGCACAAGTCCGAACGTTCAGAAGACTAAATCTCTGGTCCCTGTGACTGACCAAGATTGGATCCTGCAACATTACCCTGGGACCCTTTGCCCTCATTTATTGTTTTGTGAATTATCTAGAAAGCTTTGGTTATTGGGTAACATAGTATCCAAACAAACAACAAATACATATGGTTTAAAATTGAACAGATAAAAGAACAATTAGTACATGAATTTCCCATAGTTCTAAAAATTCAGCATTAATCAATGTTCCTTACTGAAGATATTTATTGAACTCTTTCAGATTTAGCTATAGAATTTTTCAGCTCCATGATACATGATTATTCTCCTTCACATTCACTAGAAATAATGTTTCCTTCCTAATTACCAGGACAGTCCCAAAGGGAAATGGCCTTTGGTTATCCCAGCTGTAACCCTTTTATGTACATGATGGTAGCAGAATAGAAGTAGAAACACCAGGAAATCTTCCCCTCTCTCCATTCTGTTAATTTAAAGCAACACTTGGATGGATGGAGATGATATATCAAATACAAATTAGTATGCAAACTCCTTCAGTCATTTATTATATTTATTTATGTACTACTTTTAAAGATAAATGCCTGTAAATAAAGATAAAATTATAGATTTGCTAATAATAGTAATTGCTTGGGTGTACAAAAATCCAGCTGAGAAGCCTTCTGGACTATTTGTTGCATTTTGCATGATATCTGCACCTAGAAATCCAATTTATTGTCGCAAAATATTTTAGGATTCCTAAGCCAACAGCGAACCATCATTTCAGCTTTTGCTTGTTTACAATCTTGGTTTGTTCAGGTACAATTAGCCTTAATTCTGGTTTAGAAAGGCATCCCTTTCCTAGTATCAGCATGCTTTTGTTCACATTGTTATTTATAAAGCCATAACCTATTACAGAAAATGTATGAACATGGCTTTCAGTTTATTTAGAATACTACGTTTCCATTATAAGAAAACTGCAACAAAAATGTAAACATTTCAGTGGTGGTTTCCTGAAAAGGTCCATATGGCGTTTCAAAACCTGGGTGCTTTCTGAGCCTTTTGAGATATTTAATGAATTCCTACTTATCTGGTGAAGTTATATGCCCATTTCAATGATTTTTAGGCATCTCATGAAAAATTTAAAAGACCATAAAGTATAACAGGTAAAATAATAAATTCTGCCCTTTCCCCAAATACTTAAAGAACACTGCTGCATTCATACCCTTTAAGTCTTTAAACAGATCCATTTGGCCAAAAGGTTACATGGCTTCCTATTATGTCAAACTTTCATGTAAAGCTTTCGTGTATTCCGTCTCCTTCAAAACGTCTTATTTTTTCCTAAGGACAAATTATTTGGTCAAACTATTTGACCAAGGTGAGTAGTAAACATAAGTCTACAACTGACTTTAGAATGACAAGAATCAAGTCTTAATTACAGATTCATTTGTGATTTTTTTTTCAGGCCAATCTGAGTGAAAAAAAAGAGACTTTATAGTGGACATTCACTAATTTAAATATTGGCAAGCGGAAATGTATTCCTTGCTAGCCACTTTTATTCTTGTGGGGTTTGTCCTGGATTAAGATGACTACATCTCCTTTACTGAAGCAGATCTTCAGGCACGTGCTCCTAAATTTTACAGTAACTTTTTTCAAAAAAGAGAAGAAGTAGTTAAGTTTTAAAGTGTTGGAGATGACAGCTATTATTTTGCTATGCCTCATTTAGCAAGAAAAGCTATGAGCTTCTGGGGAGTCTCCATCTTCTATTTTAATGGAAAATCTGCGTACAGGGTTTTTCTTGGCATCACTGTTGTTTCTTCTCCTTCTCATGCTTAGAATTCTTTGGGTTGCCTGACAGACTTTGCAAACTTTGTAGATGATTTGGAAGTAGGACCCTAAGCTCAGAACTCTTCTGTGGTTCAGTAAAGTTGTCAGCCTTTTTTGGGGAGGAGGGGTCCCTCGTGATCCTGAAAAAAAGGACAAATGGATTGTGCAGTAGCCACCAAAATAGGTTGGCTGCTTTAATGAATAGCAGAGATATGAGGTGCACATGTAAAATCCAAGCACTAATCAGTCTTTAAATCACCCTATTGCCTGTTTCTTACTAGATTTTAGCCCTTCCCAGCCATTATAAAATATTGTTGTAGTCTCCCTTGTTTTGGGGAAATGGCTTGTTCTCTTTAGCCTGCATGATCTTCATATGCCAATACAGATTATGGATATTGTAGCCTCTCCTGTATATATGAAAACTAAAAACAATTGGTGATCCAGGGAAAAGCATGCATCATTGAAATGGCTCTAATTTAAATCAGCATTACCTTTGCTTCTATTTCTTAAATTTTGAAATGACTCCTTTTAATCTAGTGAAAATATTACATAATGTAGAATTGTTTTTATTTTATATAATAAAATTAAATAATGCAATAAAGACCTGTGTTGCTGAAGATCAATTCGTCTGCCATGAGCTTTTTGAACTAAAATGATTGGAGAATTGCATGTGACTTTTGATATGGTTTTGCTTTTATTATATGGTAAATGGGCATATGTCATTGTTATGGGCACAATATTTATGCTGAAATGCACTTTGGCATTTTAGAAAGACATCAGAACAATGCTGATTTATCTTGTTCTGCTTATCTACCTGATCTTAATCTAGATCTTTCATTTGCTCCAGTTTGCATAACAGAGTTTCCTTTAAAAAAAAAATAAAAAATTAAGGTACAATCCAAGCTGCGTGAAAGAATGGGATCCAGTTCCATATAAATATTTTTATATGAGATATATTAAATGTAAGGTTACTCTGAGGTGGCACCCAAGGCAAGCTACCATCCATGAGTGCCCAGTTAAATTAGATGGATCTCTAAGCCCCACTGGATAACTTACAGCTAGCCATTTTCTCTTAGCTCTGCATTACCTCCCTGTGTTGTCGGGGGAATGGAGGAGGAATTGCTTCAATACTGCCTTGAGTTCCTGAAGGAAAGGAAAGTCATAATATAACACAGTTTCCATGATTTCATTGTTATCAAGCATTTTCCCTTGTTTTCGGCTAACATTATTACATTTAGTAGCCTTTTCCCTGTTCAAAATCATTTTTCATAAGTCTGAGGTATTTATTATTACTTATTGTACCAATTGAGGTATTGTTGCTTAATAATAATAATAATAATAATAATAATAATAATAATAATAATAATAATAATAATAATAATAATAATAATAATAATAATGATGGTATCACCTTTGCAGATCAACAGGGGCTTTTAGAACATTCATTAGTCTGTAAAGGTGCTACTCAATGCCTTCTGATTTTTGGATAGCATTGGTCTGCATGACTTTCCTCCATGAATGGAAATTTAAATTCAATGTGTCTTCTTTGCCATGGTGGACAAACTAAATTAATAAACAAAACATCCACTGGGAATGTTCTTCCTCAGTATACAAGTTTAGCTATCTCAAATAGTGCCACCTGATCACTGTAATTTAATGTAATTTAATTAACTCATTTAAAAATGGCTGCTCTATCTGGAAGTCTCTCGGTAGAAAAAACCAACACAAAAACAGATAGTCTAGATTGAAACAACTAGAAGAACAAATAATATAAACTGTACAAAAAAAATACAACAGGGGCTCAACTAATAAATTAAAGTCACAATAATCCCAGTTCTGGGAACAGACTTCCTGCCTCCAGAAGCGGTGAATGCGCCAACACTGGAAGTTTTTAAGAAGAAACTGGACAGCCATTTGTCCGAAATGGTATAGGCTTTTCTGCCTGAGCAGGAAAGACTAGATGACCTCCAAGGTCCCTTCCAACTTTATTATTATTATTATTATTTGTTGTCTGCAGCCATTAAATTATTTCATATTTATTTTAGAAGTTCTTATTGTTTTTCAAGACTCTTCACATTTGATTGGATCTCTACCACACTTGAGACTTCGTGTCATTGTAAATTTGACTTCTATGGCTCTATTGTCCTTCTTAAAGCACTTGTGTTGCATTGTACAAAAATAAATCTTTGTGAAGGAAAGCAATTACTTCTGTTTTTGCTATATAAGATGATTTCGTGTCTTTGTAATATCCCAAAACACATATGGATAAAGAGTATTAAGAGATAAATTAGATGAAAGAATAAGCATCTAGCTCTTAATCTCTCCTTCTGTTGCCCATGCTCTGCAAATAGCAGTAAGGATTGGTGTTAATAAAATATGCACAGAACAATGATATTCTAACTTCACTTCTTACTTTCTATTCTCCCACCTTCCTCTGAAATGTTTTGCACCAACATTAATGCAAAACTACTAGCATCTAGAGAGCATCTGTGCTGTGAGATACATATATATTTCTCACAGAATGTCCAGAGGCTCTAGAAAGCTTAAGGAAGAGCTTTGCTGTAAATTCTCCAATCTTACAAGTCAGATTTGACCATCTGAGACAGATTCAAGCAGTCACATTTCACCAGAGTGCATGAATTGCAACTGACTAATGATTAATTGAAATGTTCCAGGCCTACCATTTCTTTCTGGATAAAGATAGAAAAGGCAAAATACCAGAAAAAGTATTTTTAATACTTTTTAAAATAATTTTAATATTTTAATAATTTTATTTATTTATGAATCAAATTTGTATAGTTGCCATCTCACAAAAAGTGACTTTGGGCAGAGTACAGCAATCAAATAAAACAACAAATATAAAAAAATATAAAATCCACAATAAAAGTTAAATATTATAAAAATGAATATACAGATCCTCGGCAAAGAAAGAATAAAAATGGCTACCACAGAAAAGTATGTGTCTCTTTAATGTCTAAGTAAAGAAAGTATATTGAACAGACCAAAAAAAACTAGCTTCTAAAGAAGACACTGTGATATTCTTTTACTTTAATAGCTCACAGTAGAATTGTATTAATCAGGTTAAAAAAAAGTACAGACTTTAAAAAAAACAGCACACAGAAGGAAACTAGTTTTGTAGTACAGATGAAAATATCTTTATACGAGAAAGTCAGGATGGCACCAGCATTTATCTATTGCAGTGTGAATATAAATCAGAGGCAAATGGGCTTTTTCTTTGAGATGGGATTCTTCCCAAGAGCAAGTGTTTATCGACCAAATCATCAATGTGTCACCTATAGTTTATTCCTAGTCCAAGGAACTTGCTACTTACCTACTCCTTAGCAATACACCACAATTTCCTCATGTTTCTTAATGCTAATTGCTGTAGAAAAAATTGAAAATAAAACTGTTTATGATGTGAAATACCTGAATTTGAGCAAATAAAAACTAAGTTCTCTTCCATTTGTTTGGGCCTGAAAAAAAGACCATCAATTGCCGATCCAGAAAATTATTTATTTAGCAACACAAAAGAAATTTTTGTCACAAATTTCTGCTGCTTTCAGTTGTCATTTTTACTTATATGAAGTTCAAAAGTAAATTATCATTTTAAAATTTTTATTTCATTCTGTTTAGACTTACTGTTTTATTTGTACTCATAGACACATTAGTTTCTTGTCAATCAGCAATAACATTCTTGCATATAGCAAAGAAAACTTTACGCTGCCAAGGTTTCATAAATGTCTTCCATATTTCATTTAGAGATAGCATTTTGAACAAGGATAGAATTATTGAGCATAGTATATGAGGTGCACATGGCAGAAAGACATTTCAATCACTAATGTTTTCAGTCATTAACAGTTGAATTGATCTCAGAAATGGGCACCCAACAGTGAATATACTATATCATATGTTCTGAAGGCTTGTCTCCAATCCATAGTGTCGTGGTAGCAATTCACTTTGAAGGCAGCTCCATATAGAATATATTACCATGAAAGTAATTAGGGCATAAATGAGTACATCAACATGTAATTGGTCCCAAAAGATTTAATTGGTTTGCTGCTCAAATCTGTAAAAAGATACTTGTTGCCATCCAGGCCAGCAACACACCCAAATATTTGCTAGAGAATAATTTGCTATGATTCCTTTTCTAAACTTTCAATTTCCTGAAAAGAATCTATCTTTAATAACATGTTGTGGATTAACCCATTCCTAGGCTCATGCTCTGTTGAGTCATAATTCCTCTTTATCTTTTGTTCCAATCCTGTCTTCTTCTGAGATTTCATTTCCTGGATTTCTTCAATAAATCAAGATTTGTCTCAAGATCTTTACTGTGCTGATGGACAGGTTTATGACAATCGGCTATAAAAGTCCTAAACCAAAAAATTCCATAAAAATTTAAATGGAAGATGGTTTAATGATAAAAAAATTATTAGGAAAAATTTAAGGATAGTTAAGGGTAAATTAAGGGGTTATTTTTAAAGACTAAATTGAGATATTCAGGGGTGAAAATATTAAATTAATATTTAATAATTATTTCGGATGGAGTACTGGTGGGTGGGTGGTAAATTAGCAGTATATTTTCATTTTAAAATAACTTTGCAAACTAATTATAAAGACATTTTTATAATTCATTAAGATCTTGCCCAATTTTAATTGCAATTTTAATAGCCATTATGTACATAAAGTCAGTGCTTTTTTTCTAAAAAAAAAAAAAAAAAGGTGCTGGAACTCACACACGTCATACAACCTGCCTTGCCTACCCTACAAGGTTCCATCCAAAAAAGGTGCCGGAACTCCGTTCTGGGCGTTCTATGAGAAAAAAAGCCCTGCATACAGTATATATAAAATATACGTATGTACGTTTATATGTACATGTATCTACATCCCATGTATATTCTATATAACTTATCTATAAACAAATTCATAAAGCCTCATTGTTTCAATCCTGATATCAGAAAAAATCCATTAAGTCACTAGAGATAATAAATATCTATTTTAATCTTGATCAAATAAACTGACTTTATAGTCATTCCTTTTACTTCTAACAATATTGGTCTTTAGTGTCATCAAAATAGTGTTGTAGAATTTGATTTCTTTTCATTTTTTTGTCCTTTCTTGCATTTTTTCAAAACTTTAAAAACCTCTTTTGCAAATGCTATATAGATAAATTATCTTGGTTTGTTATTTATATATTCCTTTTAATTATTAAGACATCAGCCAGTTTTTTTTGTAACATTTTTTTTCATCCTGTTATTTTTACATTTACTTTTAAATCAATCTCAATCATGTCAGGTAAAACTTGTCTCTCTTCCATAACATCTTTTAAACATAATCTTTTTCAAGAAGCAGACACTATTAAAATTAATTTCTAGGTCCATTGTTCAAAAATATGCTCTAGTATGTCCACTATTAAAATATTTTGCTTCATTCTGTAGTTGTAAGTTGAATTTGAATGTTAGTATAATCTTTATTTAGCTCTCTCTAATGTCTGATTTAAAGTTATCTTATTTTTAAAAATCAAAATAAAAGCATTTTCCCATGAAAGGGATTTTAAAAATTAATTCTAAATTATTTCAAATGTATTTAGATCCTTAATCTGTTTGTAACTTTCTAAAATCAAAGTTTTAACAACCCCGTTGCTGTTTATTAAAAAAAATGTTTTAAGTTCTTAAAGTTGTAATTAAAACTTTTGCTAAGGAGTAAAGGAAATGCTAACTTATTGATCCAAATGTTCCTAATAGATGAAAAGTGATTAGCAAGCAATTTTTGAAAGTGACTAGAAAAGGAAATATGCAAATTCGGTGTCCCTTTAAAAGGTCCAACTGCAGTATGAGCAAATTGTCCATACATTCCTGAGCTCAAAATGTGCCAGACACCTTTGTCTTGTGGCTTCCTCATGTGGAGCAGCTGTCTGGAGCACTTTTGGGTGATCTCAAGTCCTCTCCTTGCCCAGAGGAATTACAAAGTGCCAGTCCATTCACCAGCTCTTCATTCCATTACAGTGTCAGCTATCCTTTTCATTGAGCTATTTTCAATCCACCATTTCTTCCCTAGAAGTCAGTGGTGGGATTCAGCCGGTTCGCACCACTTCGGCAGAACTGGTAGCTAATTCTTTGTTGCCTAGGCCCAGAATGGACTTCCGGAAGCGGCATTCACACAAAGAACCGGTTGTTCACATATTTAAATCCCACCACTGCCAGAAGTCCATATATTTTATGTACCTATGTGGTTTGTAACTTGATGGTCACTTTGTTGATTAAGTGGCAGTACTAGATTCAGCTGAACAAACTCCAACAATGGTACATGATTATATTGTATCAGTTACATGATTCTCCCCCCCCATGGATTCCAGATTGCCTGAGACATTTTGCATCCCTTGTGAATTTTTTTGATGTCAATTCCATGTGAAGTGATGTTATCATAAGTAGAGAAGTGGAGTAATCTTCATAAGAAAAACTCTATATGTAAGAAAGGCTATGTACTAATTTGAATTATAGTTTTACCCAGCCAAATATTTTGGAATATTTTGGGACAACATCATACATGGCTAAATACTATATCCTATAGATAGGACTGTCAAACTGGGGCAACCAAAATCCAGAAAACCTTAGCACTTTACTCTTATATGGTAACACTGGTATCCTGTCTTACTAAGATTTGGGCTATGATTTGTACTCCAGATTCAAATCACAGGGGAGTATTAAGTCCTCGAAATAGCTCTCAGTTCAGTAAGAATTCAATATTGTATATGAATCTCTTTTTGTAATCTAAGTTGAATCTGAGAGTTTCCAACTCATTTCTCCCCAACTTGGCATTTCCTTCAATCTTAAGGAGCTTCTACTTCTTCAAATCCCCATAAAAATCTGAAGGGCATGTCAATAGGTAGCACAATTCAATATTTGGACCTAGTGCTTCAGACATTAAATTTGTGAATCTTCTCTTTTCTAAATGTTATCTGGCATTTAACTCAGAAATCCTTTCTACCAGAAAAAGCAGGAAAACAAAATATGCAAAAATGTGGTCAGAGCTATTTTGTCACTATATAACATATTGAAATCAAGTTCCATTATGCTTCAGAGGAAGAATGCTATCAATATTTTTAAAAATGCAATTATTTTTCTCATACAAGTATACATTGAGCTTCCATTAAAATGTAAACAGGTGTAATAGTGTGTTTGCAATTTGGTGATAAATATGTATACCTGTTTCCTAACTTCTGAAAAGTATCTCGATGTATTAATGGATCTTTCTTGTTTTAATTAAGCCAATTATGCTTTATGTAGTTCTGAGGTATGCATGTATTTACTGATATCACCATCTCTAAACATTGATATTAAATCCAGGAAGTTAGGGTGAGAAACAGAAGCTGCTTTAGTGCACCAAAAAATCCTTTGCAATCAACCATCCTAAATTATTCTTATCTTATGCCAAGAGTAGCGGTGGCACAGTGGTTTGAATGCAGTACTGCAGGCTACTTCTGATGACTGCCAGCTGCCTGCAGTTTAGCAGTTCGAGTTTCAGTGGCTCAAAGTTGACTCAGCCTTCCATTCTTCCGAGGTCGGTAAAATGAGGACCCAGATTATTGGGGGCACATGCGGACTCTGTAGCATCACTTAGAGAGTGCTGTAAAGCACTGTGAAGTCCTATTGCTATTGCTAAGAGAGCAAATTCTATCATGTTCCTTAAGCTGCCATTATATTTTAAGCACTCTGATTACTTGCAAAAGATCTTGCAAAATTGGAAGGTCTGGTTGAACTTTTTTTTTTTAGTCCCACAAACTTCTTTTGTTTCCCTGCATGTTTCTTCCATTTGCAAAGCAGCATTTTTTTTTAAGCAGCACAGCCAAGAGCAGTGGTCAGGCAATGGAAGTTATTCCCTGTTCCATTCTCCTTGGGTGGGGGGAACCAGTATTATCTGGTATTTGCTTATCTAATGGTCACAAGGCAACGGAATGCAAAGAGCAGCTTCGCCCAGATATTTGTGGTCAGCCTCCCGCCCTTCCCGGGCTGCCTCCAGTTCTAGGTTAGAGGTGGAGGCTGTGAATAGGATTCCAGACTGGCAGAGTCATGCATGCAACAAGGGGCAAGGTGGTTCTGCCAACTTGCGCTATGCAAAGCTGCGAAGGCATTGCTGCACCCCACACATCTACGAAATCTCCATTTAGGAGATCTTGCAGCAAGGCTGCGGGGGGGGGGGGGAGGCAGAACTGCGCTGTCCAAGCCTCCTTCTTTCCAATCTAGAAGCTAGACAGGGGCAGCCAGCTTCCTCTGGGTGATTTCTTCATGCTTGCATCCAAACAGGAGCAAGTGCTATGAAACAAGGGGAGCTAGGAGGTAGCATGCCAAGCTCTCTATCTCCACAGTGGCAGAGAAACATGACGGAGCCGGAAAGCAGGTTGTTTAGGAGCCCCTCTTGCAATTCAGCAAAGGAGTGCTTTTGAAAAGTAAGGGGAACTGGGTGGTGGCACGCCAAGCTCTCCAGCTCTGCAGCAGCGCAATTTGTGAAATCCAGGTGGGTTCAGCACTTCAACAAGTGGCGGGGCAGGGCCACACCCACTTGTGAGAGAGGCTAGGGCCTGGCAGGGAAGGGGAGAGGAGAGGCCGGCTCGGCACTTCTCTGCCTGGCTGAACAAGGGCTCTGGCACCCAAGGCTGCACAGAAGGCGAGCTTGGGCAGTTTGGGACTCACAGGTGTAGCACCAAAGTAGATGTTGCAGCATCTCTGTAGTCGTCCGTAAGTGCAAACTGCTGTGATGCTGCAACATACTCATTTTGGCACCCGGTCATAAATACTTTTGGCAGGGAATGTCAAAAGAGAAGAAGCAAACTCATTAGGTAGCATGAGCACTAGAAATATTACAATATATGTTCCTGTGGAGGCTAATATGTGGATTTGAGATGCAGAAATGAAAATAGAAATGGCAAGCAATGGAAAGAAATATGAACAGTTACATACTGCCGGTGGTAATGTCAGATAAGGGCGAATGAAAATAATGCAGGTGATGGGCCAAGGCAATGAAAAATAACAGAGCAAAATGAACACAAAGTACAAAACACAGATGAGCTCAAAACCCAGGAATAGATTCCTTGGAGACCCAGTAGCTTAATTTAATAGATAAGATTTAGAACTGGTTCAACTTTCCTGGTAACAAAAGACCGTAATTTCTGAGGCTTTTGTCTCAAGAGAAGCAAAAGCTAAGTGAAGAAGAGAAAGCTATTATCAATTAGAAAACTTGAAAGCAGCAAATATATGAGATATGGGCATCAGCACAAATTTATTCATAATTGCTTGGAAGTGAAAATAGCAGGGTATATTTCTAAATAAACATGCATAAGATTGTGATGTAAATGAAGAACATGCAACATAAAACTTTAAGCTGCAACTTAAGTTCCACTTTAACTGCAGCTTTAAACTGAATTTTATAGGAGGTGTACACAAGGTTATAATAACACCTGCTAAGGAAGGAAAGAACCTAGCTTATGGAACCTTAAAAGGCTAGCAATTTTTTCATAGGATAAATCCTTTCACCACAGCTATACAATAAATAATGTAAAAAATACAACAGTGCATTCATGAATAACGTCAAAACCCCCCAAAGAACAGTTCAAACACTGCATTGACATTTAAGTGTGATAAAAGATAAAATAATTAGTACTCATTCATTTAAAAAAGAATGAATTAAAAAGTGAATTCATCATAGATAACAGATCTGAGTTATCTGCTAAACTGTAATGTGTTTCATATTAGTCTAGCACTGTTTTATTTGTTCACAAAACAGTACTTTAAGGTCAGTAACAAGATGCTGTGGAAAATTGAACTTTCCTCCAAATAATATGCAAAATTGCTTACTTCGATGGGTTACTAATGTACTTCCTATTCAAATATCTGTCTGGCTGAACCTGCTTGAACGCATATATAAATATGAGAGAATATTTTTCCCAAGTTACATAACATGTACACCACAGATTTAACATTGTATTTCAACAAATGGGGCAAATCAAACAATGATTTACTGCACTTCTGGCAAAAGACATATTTTGTGATAGTGGTATAGTGGTGTAGTGGAGATTAAATGGAGGTTCAGCCATTTGTAGCTGCTCAGTCTCAAGAAGACATCAACACTAATTTTTCATTATTTTTCAGTGAAAAAAAATTACAGTACATGGCTTGGAATGTTTGGTGGTCTTGTTCTAAAATAACGCAAATTTCTTCAAAGAAAAATAAGTAGACAATATGTTGTTTGAGCTGTATCACTTAGCCTAACCCAGCAACATCGGACTAAGCACTTCCATTCAGATATATTGAGTTGGAGTTACAAAATTATGCAAGACAGTTCTCTGTTGAAAAGGTTTCCAGTGGTTGGAGAGAGGGGAACTGGAGAATTGAGAATGGGCTTTGATTAGATGAAGTCACAATTGGCTGAACATTTGCAGAGGGTGCATTAGTGGTACCAGCTTGGAGGTGAAAAGTGGAGCCCTAGGGGACTCAGTCCCAGGTTTCCATGCTCTTTCTCATTTTCTCTATGACTTGGATGAAGCAGTTGAGGGGACACTTATAACATTCCAAAACTGGAAGCGTGGCTAATATTTATAATTTTTAAAAAAATGAAGATTTGAGCAATAGGCTAAAACGAATAGGATGTAATTTAGAGGTTCTGCAGCTAGACAGGAAAATGAAAAGCACAAATATAAGATGGGCTAAACCTGACTTGGCAGGGCTATGGTTTTACTTGCTGCTAATAAGACCAGAACTGTCCTGGAGAGCATTAAAGTTAACATCACGGGAAGTAACTGTTCATATTACTCTGCCCTACTTGGATTCCTTTTGGAGTATGGTGCAGACTTTGTGACACTAAAAGAGTAGTGATAGTTCAGAAGAGTGCTGCTAAGATGGTGAAAGGTCTAAAACCAAGGCCTATGAAGAACGGTTACATGTTCTATGTTTGTTTAGCTCATAAAAAAGACTGAGAAGAGACATGATAGCTTTAAATATATCAAATGTTTTCACACCAAAGATGGACTGGACCTTCTTCTGTTGGATAGCCCATCTTATTCTGTTGGAAGACATAGAACCAGAACAAATGTGTTAAAATTACAAGGAAGAACATTCAAGCTAGACATGAGGAATAATGGTGATCTCTCAGATATGCTCTAGAGCAGAGGTAGGCAACCTTGGCTCTTTTATGACTTGTGGACTTCAACTCCCAGAATTCCTGAGCCAGCCATGCTGAGGGGAAAGGGAGAGGTTTCCAAGCTGAGCCATGCTGGCTCAGGAATTCTGGGAGTTGAAGTCCACGAGTCATAAAAGAGCCAAGGTTGCCTACCCCTGCTCTAGAGCAACGGCTCCCAACCTTTTCTATACGCTGCACCCCTAGAACACTTCTGATATATTCTCACACCCTTACAAAAATTCAAAATAACGGCAACGGATTATGTATATAGACTATAATTTTGAAAACCCAAGTTTTCGCACCCCCTGGAATATCGTCTCACACCCCCTGGTTGGGAACCCCTGCTCTAGAGAATCATATATTGAGAATCATATATTGAGGAAGAGACTCAATCTGTCTGTCTGTCTGTCTCTACTGCCAGCCCTTTGCCTGCCTGCCTGCCTGCCTGCCTGCCTGCCTGCCTGCCCCCCCCCCTCTCTCTCTCTCTCCCTCCCTCCCTCCCTCCCTCCCTCCCTCCCTCCTTTCTCTCTCACATCATAATATGGCTGCTCTAATCATTGATTCTGATTGTATATAATTTTGCAATATGTAATCGGGATACAAATCAGATTAAAAACATCCCATTTTAATCAAGTAAAATTAGGAATCATATTCAAAACAATGAAAATAATGCATTATCTGGAGCAGGGCTTTTCAACCTTTTCACCCATTGTACCACTTTTAGGATATTTGATATATGGCAACATCAATATAGGGAAGACAGATGATAATTCCTCAAATCAAGTTCATAACTCCCCTCGCCCCCGCTCTAGATAGTATATATAGATATAAAAAAATTGGTATAACAGGTGTCTGCCACTGGAACTCTGTTTCTAGTGATAAAAATTTAGTAGACTTTGGAATAGGTATAAAAAGGGGAGCGCTTTCCTCTGCCAATCTAAGTGTTACTCTCTTTATGTATTTGTCAGAAATCTTTCCAAGGCACTACATGACACGATGGGGATTAATTTGGATGTGGTTTAAACCACCTTACTGTTTACTGAAAAATATTTTTTAGCAGTGAGATGCTGCTGAATGCGGTCTGAGCAAACTGGTGGACAGAAAGGCAAATTCTGAGGAGAATAATGCACTTTTCCTCTCACGTTAGAGCAGTGTTTCTCAACCTTGACAATTTTAAGGCATGTGGACTTCAACTCCCAGAATTCCACAGCCAGCATTGCTGGCTGTGGAATTCTGGGAGTTGAAGTCCACATGCCTTAAAATTGTCAAGGTTGAGAAACACTGCGTTAGAGGGAAGTAATCAAACATATATGTACATGTGTAAGTATGCAAACTATATAGTTTAACACATACTAATATATCCCTTTTCCCTTCTAAACATCAAAGTTCATCAGTGGTGGTTAGTATATATCGGGGGTGTCAAACTCGCAACGTCACGTGATGTGTCGTGACGTATTGTGACTTTTTTTTCCATTGCCGGCAATGGGGGGGGGGCGCGGTTTCGGCATGATGCGTCCGGCTTGCAGGCCGGCAGTTTGACACTCTTGGTGTATATGAAGGCTGATGACTTATATACTGTAGACAGAGGTCATAGAAGACAGAGGAAAGGGATTACAAATTATGAAGTCAAATGGTCTTCTTCAAGGGCCAGTGTTTCTCTCTCTCAGGTCCTCCCCAGGGTCCCATAGGATTGCAACCTGAGCCTTTACCATTGTTTATTGTTCAGTATTCATTTTAAAAGCTGACCGACTTCAGTGGGAAGGGGAAATTGGTTTAATTTTTTTTAGCCTACGGATCTTCTGATTGTTTCTTGCTTGCATTATGAATTATGCAAGCTTCCAATTTTATTGCTACAATGATGTGTCAGCAAAAGCTAGCTTTGTGGCTTTACAAACATGTATCTGCTATGGGATGATTCCTTATTGCTATTGTTGAGTACAGGATAAATTTTATGATATTCTCCAGCAATTTTTGTTTATTTCTAAAGAGCAGAGCAGCCTATTAGACACTATAAGAGTAATATAATCTTTGCTGGTCTTCTTTAGTTCACTCATTCATGGTTTTCAGGGAAAGGAAAGATACAGGTTTTTATCAGTTTTTTCTTTAAAAATGGAATGTTCCTTAGGACTTGAAGTAATTACAAAATGGATTTATGGAAAATCTAGTTTGAATTTGATCATGCCATGATCAGTGGAGCAAACCTTTATGTAACATAGTTAGTTACCTTCTTAGAAGATACCATTAGTGAGGATTTGTAGTCATTAATCTTCTTTTAGAAGAAATAATAAAAAGCTCCCAAGTTAAACCCCAGATTAAGGATTGTCAAAAGCAATATCACATTTAATCATTCAAGGACAGGCTTCAGTATTTAAGTATGTTTGTAAAGAGTATATATTTTTAATTCAATAAAATGAGATAATACAGTATCTTAACCAGTGGTGGGATTCAGCCAGGTCGCACCAGTTTGGCAGAACCGGTAGCTAATTTTTTGTTGCCCAGTCCCAGAATAAACTTCCGGAAGCGGCATCCACACAGAGAACCGGTGGTTCACATATTTGAATCCCACCACTGATCTTAACATCAGTGTATGCAATGTTACTAAATCTAGGATTCAGTTATTTTACATTGTCTGAAAGGCCACAAGAACTTTTCATAGGAATTGTTCAGACTTTCATATATCAGGCTACTAATTTTAGTTGGCATTTTTTTTAGACATATTTACAATATTTAAAAAAGGCAGCAAATATGATATACATTAAGATGTACAGCAGATTCTGCTACATTTAGGCTACAGTTGGTATGCAGATTTTGATAATGCTCCCCAATTAAGTAATAGTGTGAATTCACTGGAATTGCAATTACTTTAAAAAATGTATCATTGTCTACAATTTATCCGTATGAAATAAAGTTTTCTTAATTAATCTCAAGCAAAGGCATCTTTTTGAGGATGGACCACTTAGACAGCTCAATAGCCATATTTTATCCTCCATGTTATTTATGTTAAACTATAAAATCATAGATGTGGAAAAAGTCTTTTTTTGTAAAAGCTAAAATCCCACCAACTAGACATTTAGGCAAAAAAAAAAAAAAAAAAGAACAATAGGAGACTATGTATTAACCTGCTACCCCTTCTCTTATTAATCAATCAATACAATTTAAGATGTTATTGCACTATGATCGTGAACATTTTATAAATATACTATTATCTTTTCTTTCATGGGAAATATGTTATTTAAAGACACACTTCAAAATTTGTACATAAAAATATTCATTCTTAAAAGAAAAAAACCCTCACATATACTAAAATATACATCAATTATTATGGAACAGCTTGCCTCCAGAAATCATGTGCACTCCAATCACTGAAGATTTTTAAGAAGAAGCTAGACCAGGCATGTCAAACTCGTGATGTCACTTGACATCACAGGACGTACATGACTTTTTCCCCATTGCCGGCAATGGGGTGGGCTCAGTTTCGGTGTGACGCATCCGGCCTGCAGGCTGGCAGTTTGACATGCCTGGGCTAGACAGTCACTTGTCTGAGATGGTATAAGTTCTCCTGCTTGAGGAGGGGGCTGGACTAGAAGCCCTCCAAGGTCCCTTCTATTCTATTCTATTCTGTTCTGTTCTGTTCTGTTCTATTGAACAATGCTGGCTAATTGTTACTGAATTCAGCTTCCACGTAAATGCTCATTTTGAAATATTTGCTGACTTATTTTAACATGAGTAATGTTGGCCTTAAGTATCTTCATGACTCTTATAAATTTATCCATAGTATAGATTATAAATTGTTCATGACTGTGACAGCAACTACAGCCCTTGCCTGAATGGGCTGGTTTTAGAAAAGCTAAGTGGGGTCTGATCTTATTAACAGCTAGATGAGAAGCTATTACAAAATCACAAAATTGTAGGGCTATATATTGTAAGTGAAAAAAATACATATTGGAAGAATGGAATGGCAAATACTTCCATACTGCAGTCAAAGAAACTATGTAGGCATGGACATGTATTCAGTAAGAGTCAACTTGAAGAAGGCTTTAGCTTTAATTTACATGTAGGGATTGGTATCAGATAATGACAAACCTATTAAAGTTGGCTTGAGGAGCTAGTTTAGATCAAAATAATGGAAACAAAAAAGGCAATATCTACAGTATATTTTCAGCATTGATTGTGACTTGTGAATCACATTGGGAAGAGAAAGCAGACTCTTTCAAATTATGAGATACGTTTGCTAACTGCCACTTTGAAAACAGATAAATAAAAAACACTGGATCTTTTATTTAATATAAGTGTAATTACAAAAATTATCTCTTACTCTATGATTACTAAGATTCCCTCTGAAATTCTAATTGCACTATTTGAAGTAGACAGTTTATCTTGGGTAGTACATTCATTATAGTAATTGCAAGTGATCGGAACCAAGATAATTTAAAAATTATCCATCTTTTAAACTCTTGCCATTATTTAACATAGTTATTTTGATATATTCTTGATTGTTGCCTGTCAGATGAAAACAAAGGTATTTTACTGAGTGAGTTATCTGACAGCCAGATTTTGTTTTACAGAAGATTGATTTCTCCTTGCATTCAAAATCTTGTAATTATTTTTAGTTTTTGAACATTGATTTTATAAACATTCTTAATCTGCCCTTCTTCTTTGTAAAAGGAAATTTGTTGATAGGCAATCATTCAATTGAAAATAAATGTATTGGATGTGAATAGAATTTTTCAATGAACTGTTTTCTGAATCTTTTGATTTCCAGAAACCCTGGAAAAGAGAAAAAATAAAAAACCTAAGGATGAAACTATGAAAGCATATCGGAAATCAGAGCAAAATTATATGTCTCCAATCAAGCATCAATCCTTTGTTATAAAGATAGCACAGCACTCTATTTCTCCTCCTTTTTCTTCACCACTTCAACTACAGGTAGTCCTTGACTTACGGCCACAATTGAGCCCAAAATTTCTGTTGCTAAGTGAAAAAATTGTTAAGTGGGTTTTGCCCATTTTATGACCATTGTTGCCACAGTTGTTAAGTGAATCACTACAATTGTTAGGTTAGTAATCAGTTAAATGAATCTTCCATATTGACTTTGCTTGTGAGAAAGTTGACAAAGGTGATCACATGACCCTGGGACACTGCAATCATTATGAGTCAGATGCCAAGCATCTGAATTTTGATCTCATGACCATAGGAATGGGTGCAATGGTCATACGTGTGAAAAACAATCATGTCACTTTTTTCAGTGCCGTTGTAACTTTAAATGGTCACTAAATGAACTGTTGTAAGTTGAGGACTACCTGTACTGGGAAGTGATAGCATCCCCCTCTGTAGCAATTCATTCCTTATTAATCTAGACTAAATGATGAACTTTCATGACACAATATGACCTTTAGATTGTTTGAGAGGATGGCTCGAACATGATAAGAGAGGAATACATTAAATGTGTACAAGCTCCTCTTTTATATTATTAGTGGTGACCATTAGACTTTTTGCATGTACTTCTGTTTTAGTGCATAAATAGGGAAATAGTCTGATAAAAGTCAATAAGCTTTTTATAAGTGTTGTGCTTGATTAGAATCCATATGGCAAATGCATATATTTTTTTTCTTCTGCTCTTATTTCCTTTCTTATTCTTTTTGTTCTTAACAAAATGACAAAGAAAATGTTTCTATTTTTCTGTTATAATAAATGTAAGAAAGTAGGATGCATGAATCAATCTTATCTGTGCCAGACCCAGCAAAATAAAAAGGATAATGATGCGAGAATAAACTGCCGATGCATAATTCATATTGGACAGTACACTGTATTGAGCTCTATCAGACAACACTTCAGAGCAGGGAGATTTTCAAAAAGCATCTTAAATTCATCCACCATCATCGTCTTGTGTTTTCTGCTTGGGTGCCAGAATTGATCATTTGGAATGAGCAAAGTGCCATTCCACTCTGTTGCTGAAGGAGGGAAAGGTAGAAAGAGGCAAGATGTTTCTAGCCAAGCGAATCTTGGAGAACGAGCCAATAAACGATCATCCCACGACTATTTTTAAAATACAAAGTACTTTATGGTCAATAAAATGAGACAAATAATGGTACTTTAGGAAGACTAGGGAAATATAGCTTTCTAATTTGGGTCAAGGGTTATAGTTATGAAAAATATACCTTTAGATCTGGGATCTCCAACTCAGATCATTATGAATATTGTATAAGAACAACTACATCAGCCCAAGGTACTTAGAAAAGTATTTCATGAAAAAAATGGAGATTGTTATGGTATGTCTTAAACATATATTTATTAAATTGAAAAAAAGAATCTCTTCTGTCCATTTAAATTTACTACCTCAATAAATCCTAAAATTAATAAGTAGTATATTTAAAGAAACTAAGAATCCATGGGGTTGGGTGGCCCTTAAATTCAAACAAAGAATGTATGCTTTCTGATTGGAGATGTGAGCAAAGAAACCCTTAGGGAAGTTAGGATCTAATCTATCTATCCTAACTAAGAATTTAATTCATACCCAAAATGAATTTTTCCCCACATTTCTGCACTTTCATTTTGGTTTTTCATCACCAGTTGTAAAGAAGAGTGGGAAGAGGAGTTCTTTGTTTCCAAAGAATTTCCTTGCTTTTAATAACCTTTGTTTTAAAATCAATATATGGAAAGAGGAAAATTAAGCACCTTAAGCAATCTCTGGTATTCTGAAGAATATAAGTTCCTATATTATCTCAGGTAAATGCCTGGATTTCAATGTTCTAGCACATTTGCGAGTACAACCAATACCATTAAAATTATGAGTGTAGTTCTATTACAGTCCTTCATGTGCTGTAGAAAGATTTAGGTTTAATTCAGACATTCTCATGAATTAAACAAAGACAAGCTTGTTACCAAACTAGGCATGTGCACATATATCCATGCCATACTTCATTGGGTTTTGTTTTATAATTCTCATTAATCGTCACGTACTGTATCTTTTTACAATCCTTTCCCTTCACATATTGCTTTATTCTTTCATATTCCATTTAACATTTTCTAGGGATACTAGAAAATTCTAGACATACTGGATCTAGAAAGTTAATTAAATTTATAATTAAAAGTAATTGTCCATTCTTAATTAAAATAATTAGTCCATTCTTCTCTACCTCGCAGTTTCTCTTTTCCATTTTTGTATTTACTAGTAGAATTATTAGTCACAATTCTTCAAACTGTGCTTTGGAACAGAGGACAGGCCTTGACTTTTAATTAATTACCTCACAATCTCTTCCATTTTTGTATTTACTAGTAGAATTATTGAATAGCATAGTTTCTTTTTTTTTCTTTTGAAGATTGAATTCTGGGATCAAAAACTGCTCATCTGTGACTTCAGTCCTAAATTTCAAAAATTTGAAAATACTAGTCACAATTCTTCAAATTGTGCTTTGGAACAGAGGATAGGCCCTTGGTCTTTAAGATCTATATGAAGTTATTGGGTGGGTCAGTTATGGTGCAGATATCTTTAGCATGCTAATAAACCCAAGTTTACCACTATCGATCATAAAGGTGATGCCGAAAATGTGGTAACCTAATGCTTAGGGGCTGTAAGGGTTGGAAAGGGAGAGAACAGACTGACACTGAACCTAAGTAAGATGGAGTTACTATTTGTACATTCGTGTTCTCTGTCATTCCTGGATGGATACAGACTAACTGTAAGGGAGCAGGATCACAATTTGTCCTAGAGCAGTGTTTCTCAACCTTGACAATTTTAAGGCATGTGGACTTCAACTCCCAGAATTCCACAGCCAGCATTGCTGGCTGTGGAATTCTGGGAGTTGAAGTCCACATGCCTTAAAATTGTCAAGGTTGAGAAACACTGTCCTAGAGGCACCTTTGCCCAGTTTTTGACTGGCATGCTGTCTAAGCCAGTGACACAGAACAAAAACCATGACTTCAAAACTTTTCATTTTAAAAGCATATTTGAGACTATAATAATATAAAATAAAGGTATATGTACTGTAATTTTTAATATTAATCTGTTAATGTACCTATCATCTTGCTGTCACAATGACTTCTGAAGTTAGATTTGCTGCAGCTATATTTTGGAACTTTTTAAGTTGTCACCACATAGGCATTGTTTGTAAGAACAGCAAAAGCAGCAAAAACTATTCAGAAAGTTATGTTTTACCTGAGGGAAAAAGAAGCTACTTACACTGAAACTCATAGACTTCAACTTAGATAAAAATCACTAACAATAGTTTTTCTCTTCATTTAAAGAAACAACAAAATCCACTGGAATCAATTCTAGTACTCTTCACCAACCAGTAATAAATTATATCATCACTGCCTGCCCAGTAATTGTTATTCTTCACAATTTCTATTAGGATTTGATTGTTTTATGGTTCTGTTTTATATGATGCATTTGGATAGTATAGACCTACTGAATTATTCATGAGCTGAACTGATCTGCATTTCAAAGGTACTAAGTAAAGCAAAACATAAGAAATTACTTACTACAGGCAGCAGGAAATCAAACCTTTATTACAGAGAGAATATTCTCATTAATATGAAATACTGATTCCTGAGGCTGGTAAATTGCAGACAAGACAATGGTTTACACTCTAAAAGGGACTGGCATAAGGAAGTGTATGGAAGAATATGAAAAATATAAAGATTTATTTATTAAACTAAGAGATAAAAATCTAAAAAAAAAATCCTTTCAGTACCCATTTATACCTGTATCCCTCTATATGCATCTTTCTTTAGGTATTTTCAGCTTGACCAAGGAGAGACTGATAAGAAGAAAAGGGAAAATGAAACATTTTTTCCTATGTTTATGCATAAAAGGATACAATGCAGTGCCATTTGTAGGATATTGTGGCCTGATTTAAATATCTGAGGCAAATTGACTCGAGTTGTTTCCCAATTCAGAACAAAACAAAACAAAAATGTATACCCAAACTGTAACTGCTTTATTTTTCTGCAAAATGGAATAAAATTACAAAGATTGTATACAGCATTATAACATAATATGATATATACAATATATATTATTAAATTATTGGTTAAATATCTTCAGTTAAAAGAGCTGTTGCTAGTTTCTTTTATTTGATCAGTAGAAAACAATCAACAAACTTTACCTCATATTTTAGAATAATTTCTTGAACCTCTTTTAAGCCAAGAAATAACAGGATTGCAGACAGGACAGTGTTGTGATGCTAAATTGTTCAGTGACAGTTGAGTTTCCTGGGATGCCAGGGGCTTGACCCAACTTATTAAACAGCTTCCCTTATTACTGGCCACACTTGGTTGTGTCAGGGTTGTGGTTTGTTGGCAGTACTCAGTTAATTATTTACCAGAAGCCACTGAAGTTGAAAACAAGAAGTGTGATACATGCTACAAAGCAGATCATAGAAAAAAGAGTCTGGCTTGGAAAAATTGCATTCATACTCTTGCTGTACCCAGTCTTTAGAACAGTAAATGTTTGGGTTAGGACCCGTGTTAGCCTGGCAGTTATTCATTTATTAATGAGAGATTTGAACTTTGTGTAATAATATAGAATTTGAAAGTAAGATTTGATGTAAGAGCATCCATTTTGAGAAAAAGGAAATGAACTCCTGGGAACAAAGTGGCTGGCCACATTAAAAACATTGTGAGCTTAGATACTGAATGAATCCTCCATTAGCGTCAGCCTTATGGATCCTCAAAAGAGCTCTAAAAACAGAGAGATTAATGAAGTGATGAACCAACTGGTATTTCTCCCTAGTAGTGTCAGAAAGGCTATCAAACCACTCACTACCCACATTATGCTTAGAGAAGGAAAATGCACTATTGGATATTGTAAGAAGCTGGGAAGGACTTTGAACTTGGTCTCCTGTTTGCAATTCTGCTTCAATGGGACAAGTTGACTGAAACCTCCTTGAATTTTGCACAGTCCTAATGACAATTGAAATAAAACAGATATATGTAGTTATCATGCTTTAAGAAAAGGTTTTTCAGGATATTTGTCTGAAGAATAATGCAGTGGGATATTTAATATAGTATAAACACTTTAATAGACTAGACTGCTTCAAAGTTACATATATACTGTAACTTTTAAGGTGTATCCATACAAATAAAAAAAGTCAATCTTGAACTTTTTGTTCAGTAATTTATAATAAAGGAACAATAAGAAATGGAGTTACTATTAACATCTTTACATTAAAATATAGATAAGGCAGCCTTGTCAGCCTATTGTCATAAATACTTGGCTAGAAAGTCTTTATTTTTTTTATATAATTGAAATTCTTGTAATTGTTGTTCAATTCCATTTATAATTT
Organism: Protobothrops mucrosquamatus; assembly: GCF_001527695.2. Classification (NCBI taxonomy): domain Eukaryota; kingdom Metazoa; phylum Chordata; class Lepidosauria; order Squamata; family Viperidae; genus Protobothrops; species Protobothrops mucrosquamatus. The sequence continues at coordinate 205,214 of NW_015386225.1, read as the reverse complement.
TTATTATCTGCCAATAGGTGTATAAGTAGAACTACACACACACACACACACACACACATGCTGCATTTTGTGAAGCTTGTTATTCTGGTAATATTTATAAAAAAGATAAATACATTCCTAAAAACTTTTAAAATATTTTACATTTTAAAAAAATGCTTTTGCTATTCTTGGTGCATTCTGAAAGAGGGACAAAAATTTGACTGTATCTGCATGGTATTAATACATTGTTCAGTCTAATTTAAATGAGCAATCAGGTATGTTTTAGCAATGAGTCAGTCATAAGATGCATCACTGAAGGAGGGAGATAATTCATGTTTGAATAATAGAGAAAAAATATTGTAAAATAGTATGTAATGATAGTACCTAAGCAAAAAAGAAGAAAAAGAAAAGAAAAAACCTATGGGTTAAAATAAAGATTCTACAACTCCAAGGAAAGTATAATGTGCTATGTAGTATTTCAACAGTAGGTCTAGTTATTAGAAGTGAATTTTGCCACCTTACGTAGTCTTTCTATTGTATTACTTGCTATTTTGGCTTTAGTATACATTTGCTCACCAGGATTAATGTTGACTTTCTCCCTGCCTGTTTTTCTCTTTTCACCCTCTCTCTGACCCCTCCCACCACCTCTCAATTTCTAATAAGTAATTCATTTGCATTATTCTAATACAAGGTACAACTAAATACCTGTATACAAGATCTCCTTCATTGAATTCCCAATCTCAAGGCAACATTTACATTTAATAATCTTGACTCAGAAGATTAATGTTCTTTCCTTTGTCTTCACCAAGGACTTCTTCACATAATTGTGGCTTTCCTCTGCAAATCTTTAAAGCAAAGCAGGATCAACATTTAAAACACTGACAACAAAATTAAATTATTGGGAAAAAACAAGGCAACTCCACCCACCTTCAGAAAAATTATTTGACATTTTCAAAAGCCTCTCAGCCAAGAAACAGTTTCAAAGAGCCATCTTCTTCTAGCCATTAGATTACAATTTAACCAGCAGAATTTTGGATCTGCTTTGACAGGTTGGATCAAGATGCAAAAATCTTCCTTCATCTTTGTCCACTTCTTTGTCAAATTGTGCAAAGACATTTCAAAGGTTACTTGCAGTATATAGTGGCACCTTGGTACTCAACTGCTTTGAAACTCATTGAATTTGATACTCAACATATTTCGACATGAAAATGTTGTCCCGGTACTCATAGTTTGTTGGTCAACTTGCTGGTGTTAGCTTTTCTATAACTCATTACATTATTCCTTATGGGAAAAATTTGTTTGGTAGTCATAATTTTTTGTATTCAATGTACCTCCTGGAATTAATTAACAATGAGTATGGAGGTAGCACTATAGTAACAGCAGGAATTTTGACTGCAGGAAAGGTCTTTACAAGATGAGAGGCTTACCTTTGGATTTTTGTCCTGAGCTACATATGAACTGAACAATAAAGTTTATTGTACAAGTCTGTATTAAGGTAAAACTTTCCATAATGTAAGCTATTCACATTATAATGTGTGTGTTTTTTAAATCTGAAAATGTACAATAAACCTTTCTTCTCACATTCATACTTTTCTCAGTGACTTTCTTAAAAGAGCAAAATTCCTATCTGAATATCATCTGCTCAGGATAAAATCAAATTGTTCTTCTCAAATTCTCATTATTGCCAAATTTCCCCTTTCAGAAAGAATTCTGCCAAACAACCTTCCCAGACACATCTAAAATATTGTAACTGTTTAATTGACTCCTGCTGAATTCCCTTTCTATGCAGGACCCATAATTGCATTCTTCCAATCACCCTGTGTAGATGCACTCTTCATGAACATGTTGAAAAAGTCGTGTGTAGTAGCCAATTCATTTTAGGAAGCCAGTTCCATAGTTTAGCTTTTCTCCTGCATAGCCATTTTTCAGCAATCTCATAGCATTTATGATTTTCTTTTTATCAACATTTCTTTGGACACTATTATTTATAGCATTATAGCAGTTCTACTCTTTGATATATCACTAACGTTTCTAAAAATTTCCTTCTATTCTTCCCCTCCTTTAGTTTCCTTCCATCACATTACCAATTTTCTTTTTAATTCCAGTCATTGCATTGGAGGCTTCTGTTTGCCCACTTCCAAAACCTGTTGCGTTAAGTATTATTTAATAATAATTTTTGTGCATTTTTTCTGTTGACATTTTTTAATATTAACAGTTACTGTTGTTGACTACATACTTTGAATTATCATTATTTCTGAATAATAGTTTATGCGCATTTTTGTCACTTGTAGTCTCTTTCACTTTATCATTCTACAAAGCATATTTTCATATTTCTTCACTTTTTCAGAAATGTACACTTTTAGCCAATCTTGTCCCTGTTTCTTGAATTATTACCATTCAGGTATATGTAATTATCACTAATCATTGACTCCCTATTTTCATAAACATCTACAACAGTCTACATTAAATCAATTTATACTCTGATGTAGCTTTTAGCTCTTTATTCATAATAAACTAAACCTTTGCTTCCTCACGTGCATTCATCACCCTTATTCCACAAAATCAGACTGACTTCATTCACTTCTATTGCATTTTTCTTCATTTTACAAGTTGTGTGTGTATGTGTGCATGAGTTTATATTTGTGTCCGTGTGTATTTGTGTGTATGCACATTCATTAAGTTGTGCTCTTTAACTAGTTGTTTTTATATTTAACATTTGAATCTACTATAAACCATGGTGATCGTAATGCAATTAATCCTTTCACTTAGTTTTTTAATAATATAAAGACAGCATAGACAAGGTTCCTAGCTGAAATCATACACATGTTATAGAGTATATTTCCTGTTTAACAGTATCAAATAGTTTGGACATAATGCAACACCCAGGAAATATTTAGTACATTGCTAGCTGCTTTTTGTACTAGTGAAAAATGCTTTGATAAATAAACATTTGTTTCAAATATGTTACTAATTATTAAAATTATTACTAATTATTATTACAATTAGCCTAGCTTATTTAACCAGATTACTCCATTTATCTCAGGAGAGTCAAATAATAATGACGTATTAAAGATTATCTCAAATGTGACAAATAATTATAACACTGTAGTGTGGCATTTGTGACATGAAGAATGTACTTGTAGAGAATTATTAAGAACTTGGTAGATTTAATTTAAAATAGTGAAGCTATCCAAATATGTACTAACATGTCTTTATAGTGAATGAAACAGGTGGCTTTGGATTGAAAGTAGCTGATAACTCCTGCTCTTCATTATTGCAGTATTATTTGAGAACATAGAAGCATCTTAGAGATGGTAGGCAGAAATATTTTTCTTTTTATCTATAATAAGGATGAGGGTGTACTCCTAGAACTTCAGCAATAAAATAAATTATATTTATTCTCCTCTTATCCCTACTTTAAAATGTATTTAACAATTTGATAATGAGCATGATTTTTTTTTAAAATCTGTGTTCATTGGTTGCTATTATTCCCCAAGGGCAGAGATTAGCAGAATGTTCTTTCATTACTTCTAGCTTGGACATAGAGACTAAAAGTAATTTCCTGTATATAATGATTGCAAACAATATATATCCATGTAAAAAGCCACATATGTGTTTGGATGGACTAATGAGTGATAATGTTAGATGCATTTCAGAAACACTAAATACCTGACTTTGAGAATCATGAACTAAAGTAGAGCATAGTAACTATATCAAAAACACCATGGAAAAGATAGATAACTTACCTTAATCATGCCGAGCTTATGCTTCTGAGAAGTTTACAAACAAGCCCAGAGTTAACACTGTTTTTTAGTGTGTGTGTATCCCCAATACAATTTATTCAGAAAGATAGTAAACATGAAGGCTTCTTTTGCTGTGTTGGAGTGTTTATGGACAGTGCTAGAAGACCCAGAAAAGAAGGTTAAACATTTATTCACTTCAGGTCTTGAACTAAAATTGTCCACAGGTATCCTATGCTAAACACGACAGTGAAAAAGATGAAGTATGTGATGTGATAGCACAGTGTTACTGAAGAGATTTGCGCTTACAAGTAAGTAAGTAATGGATTTTCATTATGACATCACAACACATATTTTGACACTTGTTACTGCATGTCCCTTCCATGGATATCTGTGGAGATCCAATGGAAAGACTATAATAGCATCTAAAGAGCCACAGGTTTTTGTTAGTTGCCAAGGAAGTGTGGAGCCAAATTTAAGATTCTGTCACTTGACAGAATGCATGGGATTTATGACAACCAAATATTTGTCACATCAGCGCTTTCCCTCACTAAAAAACTGTATAGTGAGTCACAGATAGACCAAGGCTCTATTTTAAAAATTGTAGAATCTGGAGTCAAGAATCACATTGAATCCTACATTAATTATTTTAGAAAATAACTAGTTTTATCAGATGACAATAGAAAAGGAATCAATAAAGGAGAATATTTGTAGCTCAGGGCTGAAATGAGGGGGGCTTGGTGCTCTCTGAGCTTGGCTGTTTTCTTGCAAATGTTTCATTACCCAAGATAATGAAACGTCTGCAAAGAAAACAACCAAGCTTGAAGAGCACCAAGGATCCCTCAAAAAAAAAAAGAAAAAAGAAAAAAGAAAAAAAGAATTTGGATCTAGAAGCTACTTAAGAGTTCTGTATTCATTGCTAACAATGTATCCATCTTTATCGTCTAGGTATGGAAATAATTTAATTTAAAAAATAATATCTGGCACTTCTTTCATAATTAAGGAATGGAGGGTTATACTATATGAAGCAACAGAGTTTTTGTGATCACTAAAAATTTGAAATGAAGCCAAAGCCATTTGGTAATGAAAAGAATCATTACAAAGAGTTTTTATTCTGCATGTCAGGAAGAATGGGTAAAAAACGTAAGGAAAGGCTATAGAGACAGGCATATATGTACAGACATAGAAATCACCTTGATTAGATTTGCATTTCTAAGAGCATGTACTTTTATTCTCTCTTATTTGTCAGACTGGAATCCATTATTAATTATTTGATGGATGACTAACTTTTTGAAGGAGAGGCTGAGGAGTGATTCAGTGTTCTGGGAACAATCTGCCAGAAATTATTGAAAACATGACATTTTAGGTGGGCTTCTGATTTGTATGCAACGTAATGTGAACATTTTGATTGGTGTTCACAACATTGCTCACAGTTCTTATTCAGCTGCTTAGAAAAATGTGGCTAATTAATAGATTCTAAGAAGTCTGTTGTTTTTCTGACAATATTAGCAACCTTTGTACAGTATCTGATTTCAGACTAACCTGGTTAGATGAAAGCTCATAAAAAGAGAAAACAAATAAAGGGAGTCCTAAACTTATAATTTTTCATTTAGCAACCATGTGAAATTACAACAGCACTGAATGGCTGGCCCTTGCACTTACGAATGCTGCAACATTCCCATGGTCACATAGTAAAAATCTGGATGCTTGACAACCAGCACGTATTTACAATGCTTGCAGCATCCTGATATCATTTGATCAGCATTTGCAACCTCCCCAGTTGGGTTCTGACAATCAAAGTCAATGAAGGAATCACTTTACAACTGAAGCGATTCGCTTAACAGCTGTGGCATAAAAATCAGGCACAACTCACTTAGCAACCACCTTGCTTAGCCAAGGAAATTTGGTTTCCAATTGTGGTCATAAGCTGAGGACTACCTGTAGCACGAGAAGCAAATAATTGAGGTGGTGGGATAGATGCCCTTTACAAAATTGCTGAATTCCATCTGCAATCCCTCATTACTATTCTGAGTCAGGACATATGATATATGATTAGTTCAGCAGTATTTAGAAGACTATTGGTTTTTTTTATCTTAGATCTAAAATATATGTCATTCTTTTTAAAAATTTTACATTGAAAACATTATATAGATAGCAAAACCAAAAGAACTAAAAATTGAAGTCAAAACTGGTGAAAAAAATACTAATAAACTTAGATATGCAGACAACACTTCTTTGGTTGCAGACATTGAAGATCACCTAAAAATGATTATTCTTAAAGTAAAAGAACAAAAAGGCAGCATTTTCTTTGAGCATAAACAAAATTAAGACTATATCAACTCTATAAATAGAATTTAAGATCAACAGTGAGATGATACAGTAGATGTTGTTGATGGTTGCCATTTTCTAGGTTCCAGAATTGGTCTAGAGTCTAGAAATTGAGATTAAGAGAATAACAATGAGGGAAAAGACACTGAGAGGTCTAAACAAAATCAGGAGGGACTAAAATATCTAAACCAATGAAAAAGTTAAAGTTGTTAAGTTAATAATATTCTTGGTTATGATATATATGCAAAAATAAGCATCAGTCCTTACCCTGTAGTCATATAGTTTAGAACAGGGGTCCCCAACCCCCGGTCCGTGGACCGGTACCAGGCCACAGCATGCCAGTAACTGGTCCACACAAACAAGCAAAACCCCATCTGTGGGATGCAGGCAGCACAAAAAACCATGCACCCTCTGGTCCACAGAAAAACCTCTCTCCACGGAACTGGTCCCTGGTGCCCAAAAGGTTGGGGATCACTGATGTACAGGTTGGAGGGATGCACTCAACACAAGACCTAGAGTAAGATAATTAACTCCTGTCCAAGGATGCCTTGCTTTCATTGGATAGTCAACAGAACCAACTGTTCAGTGCTAGAGGAAATCAAGATAGAGCACTAGCAAGGATCATGAAACAAAAGCCCTCATATGAAGAGGGCTAATGCATCTATGGAAAATGTGATGATGCTGAGCAAGATAGATAGAATAAGAAGAGGCAAGCAGCCCATGAAGTGGATAAATGGAGTATTGGGAGACACAGAAATGCACCTGAAAGTATTGCATGATTGGCAAGAGACAAAATGGCTTGGAGAACTTTTAACCAAAACAACGATCTCATGTTTTGTCCCAAAAAACCCATTGCTGTGCTTTATTCAGAAAGTAAGCTGACTGAAAATAGCCTTTCTTCATCAACTTACTGGTTGAAAGGGTATTTGAATTAAAGTTCCTCCATAGATGGCCAGGTAGGAAAAAAAGGCTATTTTGTACTTTTAATAGTGAAGGAGAATAGCAAACTTAACTTGTAGAATGATGCAGCTGACAATATGCTGGAATTCTATATGTGCCACCAAGAAAAGACAGAATTCCTTATTTTTTTCCAAGACCCATCCTAACTTTCTTTTTTCAAAACCAGTCCTCATAGGATTAAAATGGAACATTACATTTCTTTTATGAATTTTAGTTATTTGAATTCCTTTGTGTAACGTGACTTGTTCAGTACCTAAAAATTATTCCCCTCCTTCTATAATGAATGTAACTCTGACACCATATCTTGTTCTTACCCAATCCAACTTGATTTTATGATCATCCAATCGTAAATTAATAGCAAGTTTATAGTTAATCAGCCTCTAGTCTTCCAAGGTAGAATAAACAAGTGACCATCAAGCATAGCCATTCTTACAACTGTTCTGTTTTAATGTTTCATTTTTTGCAGACACGCAGAGGATCTTTTGAAAACAGAGCAGCTTTTCTTGATTTACATACAGTGCAAGAACTGCTGCATTGCAAGGGCCACTTTTCCTACGTTTGCTTCACTTTAGTAAAGCAACATAACAAATGAAAAATTCTGACTGCCCAATACTGCAAATGCCAGTAGGATATTGGGAAGCAAGGAGGATTACTGGGAATCATATCTGGTCACGGTTTGCTGGGCTACTGTCATGGAAATTAATTTTAAGCATAGTTTCTGCAAATTCTCTTTGGAATCTGTTCATAACTCTTGGGCAATGATTTGGAAGCAGCAGAAGCAATGTTATAATTGTGATGGCACATAACAGTTTAAATAAGACTTTCATTGTAATCCTGCAGAGGTGCTTTACAGTGAGAAGCTCCTAGCACTGTGATTCCATTTTTCTTCCTTATCAGATTCTTTGTAGTAAGAGAAAAAGCAAAGTGGTAAAAAAAAAATGCAGGTGGTTACAGCAGAAAGATGTTGGCAAAGTTATTGGGCAGTAAGGCTGTTCAATAAAATCCTTGTTTGCATAGATTTACAGTTTAGTCCCTCTGGCAGAGATAAAGTGTGGGAAGAGTCACATTACAGCCAAATCTTAAATTACATTAAATATATTAACTTGGAAACAATTCCAATTCTTTTGGGGACTTTCTCCTTGGAAATTGCAAGCTGTGATCAGAAAGGTGTTAGTTCAGTTGAATGAGAACCTAGCAATACAGTATTGCTTAAACTGCTCCTTTCATTACTTAAGAAATGTTTTCCATGCTGATTCCTATTATTTGTTTAGTTTGATGCTAGTATTTGTAATATTTAGTTTGATGCTAGTTTTTGTAAGAAAAGAAATGTCATGTTTGAGTGATGCTGATGTACTTATTCTAAATAAGTTCCTTATTTTCTACACTTTCCAAATTGCTCTTCCTGGGCTGTGACTGTCCCATATTCCCTGTCCATATTACCCTTTGTGACATTTTCTTCCCATATTTTGGATATATCTGCCTGATTGCATTTGTTTCTGTGTTCCCAATATAGTATGATAGTAGATAGTTGGTTTTACTTCTCATTCCTTGAATTATAGCCTAACTTGATTTCTGAATAGAAGATGAATCCAAAAACTAGTTTGGTGAATTGAAAAAAAATGGCCAAAATCATAGTTGCAAAGATTTTATTAATATAGTATAATGTCTAGTATAATATTGCTTCCTCAGAAAAAAAAGCATTTAGATTTACTTATTTCTCAAAAAAAGAATGTACTTATGATATTATGACTAAAGTAAGTCAAAGAAGTAAAATTGGTGTAAATTTTCAGAAAAACAAGGCCATTTTTTTGTTGTCACTTACATTCATTCCTCCTTATGGCTGTTCCTGACATACATGGAATAAACCATTATCTTGTTAATCCTTATTTGTTGAATGGGCCACAATTGGCTAAGAAAAACAATAGTTCATAATTGCTAGGTTCTCATAACATGCTAAGACAGTGCCCCTCCAAATCCATCATTGCTTTCCTTCATGAGTGATTTTAGCTAATGAAGTTTAGTTTCAGGATTCATCAGAATGTTGTAGAGTCCTGTGTATCTCTTTTTCTGGATTCTATATTAAGCAAAATGATATTGCCAATTTAATTTGGGGAACTCATTGTAATAGACCAGTTTGCCAATCTATGGCCTATGTGTTCATAGGATTTGACAGTGACCTTTCTCATTCTTTATGTTTAACCCTATTTAGTTTTAACACCATGCATCATGTTAAGCTACAATTGGTTTACACAAGTCACTCCATGATTTACACACCTTAGCTCCTTATAACCTGATCTCGTATATTCTGCTAAACCAAAATCAAAACATATTATGACTTACTGTCAATATATGAAACCAATTACTTGAAAGTTCAGTCTCCATCTATGTCGAATAACAGCTTTTTCAAGAGAGAAAAAGACGTCCTCTGTATTGATATGATGTCTTAGACATATTCTTGATAATATACTTGGTTATTTCCTGTAAGTATTGTGAATCTACTATCTAGCCCATACTTTCAAAATGCTTATCTCAATTGGACTTGCACAAATTGCCTACCATCCAATAATGAAGGCTACATCAATTTTAAAATCTAGTTTATAAAACTGTAATTGATTTTATAAAAATGATTGACTCTGGCAGGTTGCTTTTGGATGCTGTCATTTTCTGTACTATCAGGGGAACAACGTGTATGTCTAAAATGCAAGAATTAATTACTATATGGGGATATAGCAACATTTCATTAATAGTTGACAGGAAGTTTAAAGGTACACATCAAATGATACTGAGTTGGGATAAGAGCGTATAGAGACATGACTAAGCTTATGTTAACATTGTGTTATACATGTCTTCTAGAATGTTGTCAAGCTAGGCAGAAATGAGGGAATTCATTCCTAGAGGCATCAATGCTGCTTATTAGGATTGTACAAACAGTTATGAGATATGACTGGGAACATGTTTTAATTTAAAATTGCACAGGGACTGCAGTATCCACAGTGTGACATATATGCTCTTCCTATCTAGGAATGTTATATAAATGAATAAATTCTCTAGAAGAAACATTCATTTAGCCTTTTGGCAGCAGCCCCTCTGACTCCTGGCACTATATATGGCCACACTTTCATAATGTTTATATTTCAACAATACAGTATTTAAAAGTACCTTATTGATGAGGAACAGGATCTCAACAAAATTGTTAAAATGCAGTTGTAAAGCTTCGCTGCTTTCTAAAGCCAATCATTTTTGAAATGATCCCAAAATAAATGATTTAGAGAGGATCTTAAAGTCTAATGCGTCTAATGCAACATCTCCAGCAGCCAAGACAGATTGAAGTTTTCTGTGTAAAAAATTGAATGCACCTCCATAAAAAAGTTCCTTAACATCCACACTGGTGTTGCAAGCAAGACCAGGGTTGCAGGTATCAGTGACCCTTGTTCTCAAAATGCAATAACATACCTACAAAAGTTCCATTAAAACAGGAAGATTTACATAGGACCAGATGCATTTATGGTTGCTTGCGAAGACAATAGCCTAGAGCAGGGGTATCAAACTGGTAGCCTGTGGGCCGGGTGTGCCATGTATGGACCACATCTACCCTGGCTCCACAAAGGTAAAAAAGTCACAATACGTCACGTGACACAATCGAGTTTGACACCCGTGGCCTAGAGGATTAGGCAGAGGCATATATTTCTTTAAATATCAATTTGTCTTTAATTTGTCGTCTTCTTTTGAAGAATTTGCGATAAGAGGATTTCAGTTTTCAGTAGGTAGGTCTACATAAAGTGGTAAGCAATCACAGCTACAATCCTATATATACTTACTTCAAAATAAGATCAATTTACCTGTAGAAGGATACAGGTAAAGATAGGTATCCCTTGGATTATGACCATTTGTTTAGTAACCATTCAAAGTTACAGTGGTGCTAAATGAATGTTATGGGTCCTCATAATTTTGGTCATTGTGGCATTCCCACAGTCATGTGATCATAATCCGAGATCTAGATGCCTGGCTCGCAACTACATGATCACAATTTCTGAAATTCCTTGCTGGCTTCCTACAAATGGGAAAGCTGTTAGGAAATAGGAAGTCGTGGTCATGTCAAGTCCTTGCTTAATGATCCACATAATCCTTGCTTAATGACAGCCACAAGGACTGCTGGAATTACCGTTGCTAATTGACACTGTCACATGACATTGCATTTTATGACCGCATCATTTAATGACAGCAACCAGTACAAGCAACCATTGTAACTCAAGGACTACCTTTAATGATACAAGCATATGTGAAATATAGAAAGGCAGTTTTATGTAGTGGTTAAGGCACTAGACTAGGAACTAAGAACTGTGAATTCTAGTCCCCCCTTAGGCACAAAGCCAGTTGGGTGACCTTGGGCCAGTCACTCTCTCCTAGGTATTCTAGGATTCATTTCTTTGTTTTCTTGGCTGTCCATAGTATTCTCAGAAGCCGTCTCAAACACCAGACTCAAAAGCATCTATACTTTTTCTATCCTGTTTCTTCAGTCCAACTTTTGCTTCCAAAGAGTACCGCAGGGACTTTCTCTCACATTTCTGATTTTCTTTTAGGTAGAGATACATCACAGCATTTGTATTTTTATTCCATGGCCTTCATGGCTGCTCTACCAAGTGCTAGTTTATATATTATTTATTGACCACATTTTCCTTTACTCTTGATGGTTGATTCTATCTCTCACTTTGATATCTCCCTTGTCACTTCTAAGGCTCATTGGTCTACCTGTTGACATTAGTTTGGTCCTCTTTATATTTAATTTTAGTCCCATTTTTTTTCACGTTGCTCCTTGACTTTTAATATAAGAGCTTGCAAAGTGTTTGCATTTTTGTGTCATCAGGATATTTATGTTTTTCCCCCTGAAATGTTAAAACCACACTCATCTTCCAACCCAGTTTTCAATTTCAACATATAGGTTGAATAACAAAGAAGCAAGTACACAGTCTTGTCTCACTGCTTTGCCTACCTGGAGCCAATCTATTTCACCATGTTCTATTTATAATGTGACTTCCTGACCTGTACATAGATTTCACATGAGATGTTCTTTTTCTAGTCACATTCCACAGCTTGACTTGATCAATGTCAAAGGCCTTTCTATAAAATGATTTATGTCATGGTTCTGACAGAGACAAATAAAGCAGAACTCTGAGGCTTGCAAATTCCAGCAAAGAACATGTTTATTGATACAGAGTATCGGCACTTCAAAAGTAAACCAAGCCTGAAGAGATGCATAACAATTCTCCAATAAAAAGTTAAGAAATCCCACCCCTAAAGCTATGCAAGCAACCATGTTTCCCGATTCAGCTTGTTGGCAGGCTTTTTATGAAATGCCCAGCCTGCAGGCTTGGGAGCAGCTGATGACCTTGGTTCCCATGAGAGAAACATGGAGAGAGAAAGTCTGTTTTGTCTAGTGCAACACCTGGCAAACCCCCCCTTCCTCTGTGCTATGAGGCAACTAGGAATGAGAAGGAAAAAATGGCTGCAGCCATGCTCATTCTAAAGTTGACACTGATGCTTTTCTAGTCCCACTCTTGTTACGGTTAATTGTATTTTTGTACTCATTAATGGGTAAGTGGTCTAAGTTTATAATTAGAAAAGTTATCTCAGTATAAAAACACAACTTGCAAAGGTCTAAGAATAAGAGAGAGAGCGAAAAGCAACTTTTACTCAACTGTTTGGAAAAAATAACTTTCCAACCATTTATTAATAATAGTTGTTACTTGTTTTTATTCTTGCCAGATCAGATAGGGAAAAGCTATAAAAGTAATATTATACAAATCCGCAGAAAGTTTTAAGTATCCTTATTAATATTCAAACTATTTTATCTTGAGACAAATATTTGTGAATTGGGAAAGTAACACAATCTACGGGTTTGGACCAAAGCGTACTAGAACAAAAGAGCACTTGAGCATTTAATGCAAGAAAATCATTCTTATGACTTTCCACTAGGGATGAATTCATCTCTCCCACACTCTTCCTATATAATTCCTTTTTTGTGTTTGTGTAGGAGCAGCCTTTGTGCAGTTGAGGTGAGGGTTATGCGTATGTTTTTTAGCTAGCTGGAAGGAACAGTAGCCAAGATCTGAGATGTAGTGAGAACACTCATGGCACAAGTATGATACTGAAGGCTTGAGGACAAAAATATAAAATATTGGTTGTGTGAAATGCCTACAATAAGAAAAAAATTCTACAGCATGTCCTTAAATAAAATATACACAAGCACCAGCAGTGGGTATATAACTATATGTTTCTCTCTTATTTTTTTTCTCCAACGGGAAAGATATGATTGTGGAAGAGTTCTATTCTTACAGAATGTAGCATGGAAAATCCAGCTGGAATGGTAGCTTGATGTTGTCTTTACTTGCTTCCCTTTATCCTTTAAAATTATCTTGAAAGGATCATTGGTATTTGATCACAATCTAAGAAACACACGTTCTTTATTCTACCTAAAACAGATATATAAATAGCTATAAGAAATTATTCTATTTCCATCCCTTTATTTGAATGTTTGTTCAAGCTTTCTTGAACAAAAATAGTAAACCAAGAAAAGTCATTTTTTAAAGGTTTGATCCTTGTCACTGAACTCTCTTACAATACAGGTAGTCCTCAACTTACAACAGTTCATTTAGTGACCTTTCAAAGTTACAATGGTGTTAAGCAGGGCTTTTTTTCTCATAGAATGCCCAGAACAAAGTTCTGGCACCTTTTTTGGATGGAACCTTGTAGGGTAGGCAAGGTGGGTTGTATGATGTGTGTGAGTTCCGGCACCTTTTTTTTTTTTTAGAAAAAAGGACTGGTGTTAAGAAAAATAACTTATGACTGTTTTTCACACTTACAACATTATTTGTAGCATCCCTGTAGTCACGTGATCAAAATTCAGATGCTGGGAAACTGACTCATATTTAGGATGGTTGCAGCATCCCAGGGTCATGTGATCTCCTTCTGACAAGGGGAAACCAGATTCACTTAACAACCATGTTGTTAAATTAATAACTGCAGTGGTTCATTTAACAATTGCGGCAAGAAAGGTGGTAAAACGGGGCAAAACTCACTTAACAAATGTTTCACTTAGCCACATAAATTTTGGGCTGAATTGTGCTCCTAAGTCGAGGACTACCTGTACAACTGCTTTAAGTCAATTTCTTGATCTGCCAGTCAGACACATTTCTTATTTTTGTTGCTTGATAAAACCTTTCATTTAAAATTTCTGGAATAACCTGAGTCTTCTGCATCTGATGTACTGGAAAATTTAAAAAAGAATCTTGAAGCTGCCTATTGCTTCTACCAGCGAAGTCAGTAACTAAAACCCTTCAATTTGCGAACACTCTGCAAATAGTTCTCCACTTAAAATCTGGGTAGAATGGTGCACAGTAGTACAAAGAGAATAGTATGTGGAATAGTATCTATGCATTTGTTATGATTAGGTTAACAAAGCCAAACTAATTATATTATGACTTAGTGCAATGAATGAATCCAGATTCTATATGCATGTGTAGCTGGTTTCATATTCTATGATATTGATGATTGCTCATAACCAATGCAAAAAAAATGGAAATACTTAAAAAAAACTTTCATCTTGCAGTTTCTGGAAAAATGGCTGAAGGTTGCAAAACTTTAAGCTGGTGATCACACAGAATGAAGAGCCAGTGAGGGCTCATCGTTAATTCCTCCCTGGATAAGTAGAAGACTTGAAATTGTTCCAAGTACTCCAGACAGTTGCCCTCACAAGGAAACCACAAGACAGTTCTGGGAAACTAGAGAATAGCCATCTTGCTCAAATGATGGTTAGCACCTTTGAAAGGACATTAAGTTTGCCTACTTCCTTGTCGAATCACTTTTGAAAATTGCTTGTTAAGTTCTTTTCAGCTAGTAGGAATCTTTTGAACTGACATTTCAGTTCTGTGGGTGAGTTTCCTTCAATCTTTAGTGAAAAATATTTTAAATACAAGTTTTAAAAAGTTAAAATTAATTTTGGAAAATAAACAATAAAGGGGTGATTAAAACTTTGATTTTTAGAAAGTTACAGAGGAACTAAGAGCCCAACTAAATTTGAAATAAGATTTTGGAATTGACTATAAAGAATCTTTTGTGTGGAAAATGCTTTTGTTTGTTTTTTTTAAATATAAGTTAAAATTAGATACCAGTGGGAATTAAAGATTAGGGTTGGAGTTATATGAAAACAAATCTAGTTCTAGGACATTATTTGAAGGGACTAAAGGTCAAGATTGTCAGAAGTAAAAGGCAAGAATATAAGGTTGATTTATTTGACCAAGGTTAAAATAGATACATTGTTATCCCTAATACCAATGGACTTTTACTTTCATCAGAACTGAAAACTATAAGGATTTAAAGATTCATAGAAAAGAGATAGGTAAAAGAGATCATTAGTTGTATTTTAAGAGAAAGTGATAAGTTACTAAAGTAGTTTGTATTTCTGATGAAGAGGATAGTTGCTTCTTTATATATTTCTTTTTATTGTATTATTTTTTATTTTTATCTTTCTCTTATTTCTTTTCTGGAGAAATATTTTTTTTTCTTCTTTTTTGGTTTATTTTTATTGTTGTAATCTTTAATAAAATTATTATATTAAATAGTATTTTGCAATGGCTTCCATGGCAGTTACTCAAGATAGTAAATATGCCCTAAGGAGAACAGAACAATTCATAGAACAGTGAATCAGGCACTCTCTTTAAAATATGACCCCAAATCTCATCCTTCTGTAATGTTGCCCTGATCCATTGGATCGTGAGGTTGATTCATAACAGAATCTAATAGTTGCTGTTGCACTATTGAACTCTGGATTAGCAAAGTACATTAGGCATAAATTGTTTCTTGAATGTTTTAAAGAAAATTACTTATTTTGTGATGTGCAGTTACATAGCAAATACACACATAAAGTAAAACATATTTAAATCCATTGCATTCGAGATTATTTAAGAGTACAAAATTAGAAACTGGAAGCAATTTAATTTTTGGCAGTCATTTCAAATAAGCACTTGGATAATTTTCCAAGGACAAGCTATTTCCAGCAAGTGCAAAGGGCACAGTGAATGGCAGAGTGTTATCCAACCCATTTTTAAGCGAACATTTTAATTACGATGTAATGTAGGAACAAATGTAGACCTCTGAGTGAGAAAAATAAATAATATTGTCAAAGCCAATAAAATAATTTGCTATAAACCAGGGATCCTACAAAAATGCTTGGATTTAATTTGCAAGCAATTACAGGATAGTAATTTTTTAGAATTTTGCATAGTAATTAAGATACTGGAAATGATCATTTCTACATGGTGTACATTTGTATGCAAAAAAGTGTTAGACAAAAATCTTCATAACTAAGTTGTGTCTAAAGAGAATGACTGATTCAAAATTACCCCTAAACATCCATGCATTAGCATGGACTTGAACCTAAATCTCGTCTGTCCAATGCTTAACATTAGATAACACTGACTCTCAAACTGATCATCTGGGGAATAATTCCCTGTAAGTCAGATGATCATAGATAGATAGATAGATAGATAGATAGATAGATAGATAGATAGATAGATAGATAGATAGATAGATAGATAGATAGATAGATAGATAGATAGATAGATAGATAGATAGATAGATAGATAGATAGATAGATAGATAGATAGATAGATAGATAGATAGATAGATAGATAGATAGATAGATAGATAGATAGATAGATAG